>NC_041386.1:499254917-499259022 GCF_002162155.2 Triticum dicoccoides | reverse complement strand
CTGGGTGGAAAGTGAACAGTTGCGTCGGTAGTCCCTCACCGACGGCGACAGTGTTAAGCCTCCTTCCCTTCCCGGCGGACGGATCCTGCTGGCTCTTTGAGCAGCAGTGAGGGGAGAGAGAGGCCAACGAAGTCTTGTTTAGATCTGGAGAGGGCGAGAGAGTGTGAAGAGAGCAACTACAAGCGCTGAGGCTCCAGCGGGAGAGGGCGAGAGAGTGAGCGAACAGGCTAACCAGCTACACAACCCTCCCGTTATGTTCAACGAGAGGGAAATACCTTTTGTACATTCCTGCATTCGTGTGACAAGCATGCCGTGTTTTTTTTGTGTGTGTGGAAGTCATTGGGATTTCAATCATAATCGTGTCATGTGGCTTTGGTGGTAAGACTATCCACAGTGGTGCAGAAATAATGCAGCCTTAGTCACTTACCTCTCTCCACAAAGTACGTTGGGTCCCACCAGTCAGAGGGTGAAACAAACAAATTAATAAGAAAAGTTAAAAGCGCCAGCGGTGTATCTTACCTCACATATCTCGCTACTGCTCGGGAACACTGTCCAATTGATCCCTTTGTTCGCTCACGTACTATTTTAAGTGAATCCTTATTATAACATGCACACCAATTTTTGGCACTTGTATTCGACTTAAGTCACTGTGCCACCGTATCTCGTATACTTACTACTCCCTCCGTCTAGGTGTAATAAGTCACGTTAGAAGGTGCAACGGGACCAAGGTGCGTGCGTGTGCGCGCGCGCACGCGCGCGTGTGTGTGTTTGTGTGTGTTTAACACCATGTGTGTGTTAGAGAGAGCGACAGATCGACCTACTCCTACAGAGAGATGTTGTGTAGTGTACGATTTTAGCCGCGAGAGTCGGTGCATCCTCTCGTTGCCGGTAGGGACATGCGGACAGCTGCCACGCCCGCTCCTGACCAGCCTGGCCCACCCAAAGCCCCTCCATCGCCCACGCGCGCTTCCTGCCCGAAACGGTCAGCGCCGCTCCAAAGAATCGGTGCCGCATTCATGCCCGGGCAGAGCGGACGCGACCTCTCACTGGCGCAAGAGTGATGGTTGCTTCGTCTGTCCAACTTACTGCTGGGTCTATGTGATTTGACGGCTCATTGGTCTTTATTACTGAGGTGGTAGGACTGCTGGGTGTCCCACGCTTTCGGCGAAAGGAGGTATACTACTACTAATAGATTACAATTTTCTCCATTCTTACAGCGGAGGCGTGCAAGAGCAGTGAAAACACGCAGGCTCAGTGATTACATGGCCCACCTCACACTATCACCGTGCGACACCTAACTCTTTACATAGTACTCCCTCCGTTCCTAAATATTACTAGATGAGTCCTCGCGCGTTGGCGCGGAACAGCGGTATATCTCTCTGCGCAAAATTATCAATTTCATAGAACAAAAAACTCTATAACCGCATGACAAATGTGGTAGCCAAACTAAATAAACTCCCATCATCATTTAGATCGTCCCACGTAAGGAAAAAAGATCAGCCAACTCCTACTGCATAATGGGATTATATTTTTCTTTTTGACATGTTAATGGGACTTAAAAGCTCACTTACATGCATGCTACCGGTGCATGCTTGCATGCACACATGTTGATGTGATTTAAAACCCACTCACATGCATGTGCACCGTATTTCTGCATGCTTGCATGTGGCTTAGTGCGGAGCCTCTCAACATCAAGATCAGACGGCTATTATGGACTGATTTACTTCATCTAACGGCTACATCAATTTTGATGATGTGGCTCAAGGAGAGGATAGAGAATTCCTAGTAGTGGGGGCTAGCTATTACTAGTAGATATAAGTCTTTGTAGAGATTCCACTACATACGGAACAAAATGAATGAATCTACACTTAAAATGCATCTATATACATCCGCATGTGGTTCATGGTGAAATCTCTACAAAGACTTACATTTAGGAACGGAGGAAGTACTAGTATAGTACGTATTGTAATTTATCAGCGAGATAAATTTGTACAATGCTATGAAGCTTCCAGGTTCTGTTACATGTATCTTGCGTCCAAGGTTGCCCGTTGCAACATTTCATCAAATACAAAGGAGACTAACATGCATGCTATTGCATCTCAATGATTGACAGATCATAGCAAATATGTACTCCCTCCGTTCCAAAATAAGTTTCTCAACTTTGTGCAAACTTTAGTACAAAGTTGTACTACTACTAAAGTTGACACTTATTTTGGAACAGAGGCAGCTAAAGAAAAAAACGATCCATGCAGTCCCTAGCCCTTGAACCGTGAACCCTGACCAGGCTTCAATTTGCTGGCAACGTTCGAGCTTGCTAATAAATGAAGTTTGCAACCTTTTGACCATCGGATCATTTTGTGCAGTTTCACCAAAATCGAGATGAGCATCCTTGTGGCAAAGAAATTGAACAAACGTGATTAGAATAAGATTACTAGGACTAGTTGATGAGACATAAACTCATCACAAATATAGTACGTAGAAGCCAGTAGAGGTATGTGCGGGGCAAAGAAGTAGAGAAATATCCACAGGGAGTGATGTGGGCAGCAGGAGCAGTGCTGCAAGCCGGCTGTAAAGGGAGTTGTACCTGAGGGACGTAGCTCAACCTTGAGGAGGGCGGCGGGAGGCGGCAACTGCCCACATCGCAGCAGTGAGCAAGGGATGAAGGCAACCTCACCGGCTTTGTGAGAGAGAACGGCGGGGACCCCTGACCGGGATGTGCCGACAGTGGGTTTTCGCCGTCGGCGACGACCACCGCATCTACACTAAGCATCCACCCCTTCCCCAAGCGGACGTGATCCGCCGGGATGTTAGAGATGTGGCCACAGTCGTTTTGTGCGAGAGAGTGTGAAGAGAGCAACCCCAGCAAGCAACCGTGTAGGCTGGCCCGTCCTGACTATGTATATAGTGGAGCGGTTTCCTTTTCTCTCCATATGAACCTATCATATTGCATACGTGCCACTGAAGAAAAAAAACTTTATTTATAAATGACGCGGCACCTACTACTCGTTCTCCTATAACCTTGCGCTTGGCATCTCCAAAATATTGACCTTGCGATTGGCTCTTCGTCTCTTCGGGAAATCGAGCAATAATGGTAGTGCAGTATATATCGTTCTGGCTATATGAGACCGAATGAATTGCTGCACGTCCACCACATGGGCGAGGGTCGAGGGGCGAGGGAGAGTGCTACATACAGAGCAAAATGAGTGAATCTACACTCTAAAATACGTCTATATACATTAGTGTTTGGAGTATGTACTAGTAGTTCATATTGAAATCTACTAAAGGACATATATATTTCAAACAATATGATATAATCTCTATAACCAAGGTAGTAGGGACGAGGAGTAAACGGAGGGAGTAGTAAATTTTTGTCCTCGTCCTGCGAGCCACCGCACGCATGGGCGAGGGAGCGGGCGTAAGGCGTAGTAAGCAAGCTTCACGACATCCTGCGAGCCACCGCGCCCGTGGGCGGGGGAGACGGTGTACTAAGCAAGCTTCTCCTCGTTCTGCGAGTTGACGGGACACATTAAAAGTACTCCAATGTATAGAGCCTTGCCTCTAAGGTAGGCCCCACATGGTTTGCCTCTTTTTTTAACATAACACGTCAAGTCGCAATTTGTTTGTTCACCCATGGTAGATGATCCTCCCTCCACCAAGTGGACAACCAATACACGTGTCAAATTACCACGTGGGCTACCTTTTTCGTATAGAAATGAGCTCCACCGTGTACCCGCGCAGGTGTGGTTGGGAAAGAGACGGGAGTACGTGCGCCGTGCATGCACCTCTTCTCTTCGTGCACGTTCCCCACCTACGTGGGTGTGTGTGAGAGATACAAACCGCGTTCATGAGTGTTTTTTGTTTTGTCGTGGGGGTGGGGTGGGGGTTGATTTCGTAAATTATTTGTGGGAATATGTGTCGATGACATCTCAAACAAAATTTTGCATGCAATGTGTGTGAAATGGAGGCCTATCCATATCATACATAGAGGGTCGGGCAATCCATGAGAAGAGAGGGAGGGGTCATAGCTATCAATAGAGTCGAAGAGAGGATCAAGTGGATGGGTGCGAGATCGATGAAGAGAGCCATCAAAATTGTGTGTGTGTAC
>NC_041386.1:499228782-499254317 GCF_002162155.2 Triticum dicoccoides | reverse complement strand
TCGATGTATCGGTGTGTGTGGGGGGGGGGAGGGGGTGGTGGGAGGGGTAGGCAGAGGCCTAACTATAGAGGTAGAAAGACTCATATATGTGTTGAGAAGGAGAGACCCAGCTATGTCTCGAGGGAGATCGGTCGACATCCATACATAACTAAAGGACGGGAAATATGATGGGAGAGAGAGAGAGGAGAGAGAGAGAGAGGGAGGGAGAGGGGTAGAGTGCTGGATGGTTGATGGAGTTGCTTCTCGAAGATGGTGGGAGAGGCCTACTAGACAAACTGAGGGTGGAACTGCAATGTTATCAATAAGAGCGGGGATGTGTTTCTGTGTGTGCCTGTGCGTGATAGATCTGTCGGGACGCATCCATGGATGATGAAGGGGAACCATGTGTTTGGTAAGCAAACCTAACTAGATCAGTAGATCAATTGTTGTTTGTCGAAGGAAGGGAGAGACACAACTAATGAGGTAGATCGATTGACGTGTGGGTAAAAACGAGTTATAAGGACCTAGCTAGCTATATGTATAGCGAGAGATCGGTCGGTGTACGTCCATTTGTTAGATGCAAATAAGGCCCAGCGAGACGGATAAACAGAGAGAATGGAGCTAGGAGGTGGTGCGAGAGGCCTAGCTACTAGCTAGATAGGGGGAGGAGTGTGCGGTTGTGAGAGCGATGAAAAGAGGAGCGAGAGTTTACATGTGTGTCTGACCGTATGAGAGACACGAGGCAAGGACACATAAAGGAGGATATTGAAGGTGTGTTTGTATGTTGTAGGCAGGCATCGATGGAGAGGTTTATCGATCGGTGTGTGTCAGAAAGGAGTTGTGGAGACTCTGGGAGAACGACCTAAAGAAAAAATGAATGTGCCCGATGGATAGAATGCCGAGGGAGGGGGAGGGCGAGGAGGGCGTGTGCATGCACGAGAGAAAGTTAGTGGTAGCTACAAAGGTTAGAGGATTGTGTGGGTGTAAGAGACTAACAAAGATCATAATTTGGTATGAAAGCGGATTCATATATTTGAATAGGAGATCATAGTTTTTTAAACATTGCATGCATGAATATAGCGGTGATACACGTGTTGTGCACATGTTATACCATAATGTGATAATGCATGGTGTTTGCAACTCACAGCTAAATGCCGAACAATCTAAACCATAATATACATCAAACAATCTCACATTTTATTTGAATTTGTGATAATGTGTGGCGTTTGCAGCTTACAACTAAATATCAAACAATCTAAACAATACTATATATCGAACATTCTCACATTTTATTTGAATTTGTGGTAATGTGTGGTGTTTGCAACTCACATCTAAATACTTGTAGGCGTAGGGGCGGGGCACCATACATAATGTGATAAACACATTATACATATGAGACATGGTTTAGATTATGAAGATCTAGCTAGAGCTAGAAATGTAATGTGAATTGAAATCAAAATAAAGTGGATTCAAAAAATCTAGTTCGAGTTCATATAGTACACATAGTTCATATGTAACTCGAGACTAATCATGTGGTGTGTTGTGAAGATAATACACAAACGATGGTTTAACTTGACAATAATGATGATTGTAGATCTTTTTAAAACAAAGAAACGAATTCAAATGCTTTGACTTCACAACAATCATTACTGTAGATCTTATTCAAATAGAGAAACGAATTCAAATTTTAGTTCATATTGAAGCGGTAGTATATACGTTTGGAATGCACTAAAACGTTCATTTGAGTAGTAGGTTGCATGCATTATACACGTAGCGAAATATTTTAATTAAACATAACATGAATTCAAAGTTTTGAATGACATTTGTAGGGCGCATTGATTTGGTACAGTACACGTTAGACTTGTCCGGAAATTTCAACCCGCGCCTTGTTAGCCCAAAATATTTAAGATATATATTTGTCTCGTTGTGCTCCGACAACTCCCTCCATCTCAACCCGAGCCTTGCTATTCCGAAATTACAACGCGCGCGAAAACTCCCACCTCCTATGAAATCCCGACACGCGAAATGCCCGTGGTACCCCTGAACCGAAAGAACCGCCTCATATCGGTGGGGGTACTTTTGTAACTTACCCCAAATTTCGGACAAGCGTGTCTCTAAGCCATGGTTCCCCACTGCCATCCCATCCGCCCACCCATTCGTACACCGAGGCCGCGAAAACCCGCGATGAAACCCCACACCCTGCTCCGTCCGCTACCCAGCCGGAGCCTCTTCCCCGACGATGTCGTCCACAGCAACACCTTGACGTTCCTCATCCACCATACCGGATGAGGATCCGTCGTCGATTTCATTGTCCCGTCGGTTCAGCCACCCCGTCCTCCTCCTCCAAGGAGCTGCCCAGGAGCTGCCCCGACGTTCCCCTCGTCTTTCGCGCCACCTCCATTCCCACACCGCCGTCTTCACCTGCACCACCGGAAGAGCATCATCATCACCGTTTCCTCGGATGAAGCTGCGGCCTAATCGGCGCCACCAAAGAGGTTGTACACTAATCGTCGCATTTTCTTCTTGATTCGATCTCACGATGCTGTCGGCGCTCAGTCCCGAGCCGACACGGCGCGGCTCCATCCATGGTGGCGTCGCCGGCCACTTCCTCCATGGCGTCGCTCCCTCGGCGGCGACGTCCACATCAATAGGACCTGCTGCTGCTTTAGCTCTCGCTCGCGCTGCTGCTCTGCTCTTGCTCTTGGTCCCCTGCCTGGTCTGCTCTTGCTATTGCTCTTGCTCGCGCTGCTGCTCTCGCTCTTGCTCTTGCTTGCGATGCTGCTCCGATTTAGCTACACTTCACTCCGATGCCGTTGGGGTGAAGGAAGAACCAGCCGTAGCGGGGAGGGGGGCTCGCCGAAGAGGTACCCCACTATCTATCTTAGGGTTCAGGATGGGGGCGGTGGTCGTCGGCGGTGGTGGGGCGTTGGCAGGGCGGTGGGTGGGGATCGCCGGAGAAAAAGCTCGGCACGGGGGGGCTAGAGGGATGGCCGGGGCGGCGGCGGATCAGCGGTGGGGAGTATTTTTGGGGCGGGCGGGGCGGCGCACCGCCGGCTGCGGGCGGCGGGGGGCTGCTGTTTGGCCAGCTCAGGGGGGTGGAGGTTGAAGATGAACCGCAGGCCCTTGATTTCGTATCCAACGGCTGCAAAATCGACTGACCAGAGATGAAAAAGTCAGTCGACCGACGTGTAGCCTCACCTTGCTAGTGCGTTCAGTTTCGACAGCAAAATTCAGTTTCAACAGTTAAGTTCAGTTTCAACAGTTAAGTTCAGTTTTGACAGTTAAATTCAGTTTCGACAGTTAAGTTCAGAGATGAGCGGGTGATGTATTTTACATCTAGCACTTTGTGGTTATGTATTTTACGTCATGTATTGGAGATGCTATTAGAATTCCACTCATGTTAACATTGTTCGTTGTCTCTCTTGTCCTGCTTCAGCCTCGGCGTCGTACAACACCAGAGCTGCTCCAACGACGAAACCATCCATCACAGCGGAGCAGTACCTCGGGCTTCATCTCCAGACGCCTAAGATCTTCTTCCCCTCATTCGACAGCCAAGTCAGCCGGAGCATCCTCACCGGCCAATCCAATCACGCTGAGATCGACATGGCTTCGCCAAAGAGGTTGTACACTTGTTGCATCTCTTTTTTACTCTACATGTTATATATATTGTCCACTGAGCACACGGATCTGTTCCTTTAGTGTCTCCTTGAAAGAAAAAATGTAGGAATTTTAATTTTCACTTGTCCTCCTTTTCAAATTCCTACTCATGAAGCACAAGACTAAGAGATAGTAGCATAATAGCATTATAACCGTACATTTTCTTGTGGTTTGATTTAATCTCACCATGCTTCTTTGCATCTTGTGATCTTCCAATTGTTGTGAATCAAACACCCAGATTGGCAGAAATCCTGTGTTTTTAAATTCTCTGTTTTGCACGTGCATTCCTATCCTATTCCTGTCTATTTTCTATCCCTGCATTGTTGGAATCCTCCAATTCAAACGAGCCCTTACAGAATTACTTCTCTTACAGATAGTTGTCAAAGAAAACCTTGCGTGGTTTGTCCCGCTCCTGCTACGCCGTCGTCCACCCCAGCTCGGCTGCTCCAGCGATAGAAGGGTCCAGCACAGCAGGGATCCGGCCTCCAGACTGTCTTTCACCGCCTCATATCTTCTTCCCCGCCGCTGGCAGCCATGAAACTGCACTACCATCATCAACCGAGCAGATGACCTCACGGACTACACGGGTCCGCAAGAGAGGTCGCACTCTTTCGTGTCTGCTTACGTTATGCATCGCTTAATATTACATGCTACTTTATCGTCCTGTTCACCGATTAGACTCTGAGTCAGCTCCAAACTAATGGTCAAACTTGAGTTTTTAAATGGTTGTGGGGTACATATCGGGGCCGCTATCAATAGTATCTATCTCCTATCTGGTTAATCTCTGGTGTCTACTATGAGTTTCATGTTGGGTGGGAAACAAACAGTAAAGAAGCCATTATCTGTATTTTTTAACTGAAGCCATTATCTGCCTGCTATTATTGGTTGGGTCTATCCACAGGTTGCTACCATCACTCTGGATTTCTGCATGCACTCCTTACATAATCTCACTATGTTTTATTCCTATGCATGACAGTTATTGTAAACAATGGAACTGAACATGTGGAGCAAAAGACACGAGCCTTGTGTGGCAATAAAATTTCATGCAGACGTCGCTCCATGGTAGGCGCAAAGGCAGCCCCCCTCCACACATTTCGGATTGTAATCGAGAGGAAGATATCTGTTCTGAGGGGGATTCAGAAGGAGAAGACAACTCCTATTTACCCCCTGAGGTCTTCGCTCTAACTTGGCATGCTGATGTTGGTTATATCATGCATATGGTGTCTTGCATTGCTTACTTTATACATCAAATATGTCATCTGCTTAGTTTAGACATCCTTTGTGCGAATGCCATCTGTTTAGTTTATTCATCGTTTATGTGAATTATGCAACGCCATCTTGTTTAGCCAGGCATCATATATGTGAATTTTGCAATGCCATCCTGCTTAGCTCGTCATCTTATATGTAAATTATATCAGGCCATCCTTTTTTTTCGTTACATATTACATTTGTCAACAATGTTATTACATTCAACTGCTCTTCGTGTGCATCAGCCATTTGACACGGTGATGGAAAATTCTGGAGTGAAAACAAGGTCTTCAGAGCAGACTATGCTATCTGATGAAGCGCATATCTCGCTGGTTACGGATAGCTCCTCAGAGGAGGATTCAGAGACAGGTGACCAGTCCTATCCCCCCCTGAGGTGTATGCTCTAACTTGGCAGGGTTATGTTGCTCATATCATGCGTATGGTGTCTCGCATTGCTATGTCTTTTGATTAGTTTAGACATGCTTTGTGTGAATGCCACCTATTCAGTGTCTAATTACCATATATGTGAATTATGCATTGCCATCTTGTTGCAAGACATTATATATGTGAATTATACAATGCTATCTTATTGCAAAGGCATTATATATGTGAATTATGCAATGCCATGTTGTTTAGCCAATCATCATGTATGTGAATTATATCATGCTATCATTTTTTTGTATTACGTGTTCCATTTGGCGACAACATTTGTATATTCAACTAATCTTCCTACGCATCAGCCATTTGAAGCGGTGATGGAAGTATCTGGAGTGAAAACAAGGTATTCAGAGCAGACAATGCTACCTGCTGAAGCAGACATCTTGCTGGTTACAGAGAGCTCCTCAGAGGGGGATTCGGAGACTGATGACCAGTCCTATTTTCCCCCTGAGGTCTATGCTCAAACTTGGCAGGGTTATATTACCCATGTCATGCATGTTGTCTTGCATTGCTTAATTTTTACATCATATATGGATTGCCATCTGCTTACTTGCTTACTATAGAAATCATATATTTGAATTATATCATGCCATCATGATTACATAGTACATACACATCATCTATCTGAATTATGGCATGGCAACCCATTTAATAAAGACATCATATAGTTATATCATCTCATCCTGTTTAGTGTTTACAGTCATCATATTTTGAATATGGCATTCTATCCGTGAATGTATGTGAATTATGGCATGCCAACCTATTTAATAAACACATTATATAGTTATGTCATGTCATCCTGTTTACATAGTCTCATATTTTGAACTATGTCTTTCCATCTTTTTTAGTTAGCCATCATAATGTGAAATTGTGTCATGCTATCCTGTTTAGTTAGCCATCATATATGTGAAATTGTGTCATGCTATCCTGTTTGGTTAGACAACATAAATATGAATTATTTCATGCCCTCTTTTATTCCCCACTATCCATTGCACCTGTCTATCATACAATGTCTATACTTTCAATTACTTTTCTTGTTTATCAGCCATTTGAATTGGAGAGTGTGATGGCAGTATCTAAGGGAGTAACAACACGGTCTTTAGAAAAGATAGTGCTACCAGTTGATGCAGATAGAACCACAGTTGTACTTGCCCAAGGACCAGACCCACCACACATAACCCGGACTCTCGCAGATTGTACCCCTACCCAGTTGGACAGAGAACCAGCTACACCCCTTCTAACCCCAACCCCGGCAGATAGTAACCCAGTTCTAGTTGACACAACACCGTCTCCACCATAGAGCACCCAAACACGAGCAGTTAGTAAGGGAACTGCAGTGCCCAAAGCATGAGGACCACCACTCCGAATCCCAACTCAACGCTTAAAGGAGAAGAAGATTTGTTCTCAGGTCGGGTTCTGTAGCTATGGTTCATACTCCTTTGCTCTTGCATGACTGTATTTACTCATACCAACTATTTTCAAATTTGAAGGATGGAATTGAAACTCCAATGGCACAAAAGGTATGTTTTAAACCTGTTTCTTTAACTAGTTTGCTGTTGTAACCTGCTCTATGTTGATTTCAGTTTCAATTGAATAAACAGTTATGTTCTCATGTCATGCACATTACAAGTGTTGTTATTGCTCTATAGTTACCCACACTTATATTCTGTCTATTCTGCTTTGTCTTGAACAAATATTATTTGAACTGTGTCTCTATCTTGATTTGGCAACAAAAACTAGAATGATATAGACCATAAAGTGGTCATGGTACATAGATATATGTTTGCTTCATGTTGTTATCCTGTGCACTTTACTACTGAGCTCATTTACCAAAATGAGTTTCATATACAACATGGTAAACATGTGATGTGTCTGCTTGTTTCTCTTTTAGAATGTGGACAAAATATTGGAGAACAGTACCGTGTTATCCAATGGTAAAGGAAGTAATGCAGATAAGGTTCAAGATAGTGAGACATCCCTGTTGGTCTCCAAGAAAGCTGATAAAAACTATCTTGACGACAGTGAGGGAACCCAAAAGTCCTGTCTTGATGTAGTGTTCGAGTTACTGGCCACTACTGCTGGCACAAGCTCTTCGAACTCGCTGCCTGAATCAGTTCGTCTTCTTGAGTCTCAACTTCAAGTTCAAAGACATCGATCAGACGTGCTGCGACAGGAAGCTGAAGGACTGAGGAAGTCCCTGCAGAATTCAGATGCATATTTTCTGGTGCAACAGCAAGCGCTGGAGGATTTAAGCGCCAAACAAGAGAAAGTTAATAAGCTTGCTAAGCATCTTGCCAGCATTATGGGTACCCAGGATATTGTTTCTTGAGATCTTCTAAAGTGGTTTCAGTTCTGGATTTGTTTTGCTGTGGCGTTTATTTGCGCTGGTCGCCAACTTTGACAACCAGTGTATATGATATGCTGCTTTGTTCCCTATATCTGCACTGGTGGCGAACTTTGATGCCCAGTGGATGTATTATGTGTAATAGCCGTGATAGCCTAGCGTTAGTTGCTTGCATATTTATTTCCTTGTTGTCTTGTTTATTTGTTTGCTTGTAGTCATTGCAGTTCTTTTTCCGCGGTTAGCTAGTGGCTACAATAACCTATTTTTTAAAACTGGGCCACAATAACCATGGGCTAATATTTACTGTAGTGACACTGGGCCTCCTACTGGCCGTAGAAATAGTGGGCCTTCTACGGGTCATAGAAACAATGGGCCTTCTACGGACCGTAGAAACAATGGGCCTTCTGCGGGCCGTATTATCAATGGGCCTTATATGGGCCGTATAATCGATTGGCCAAACATGGGCCAAACAGATCGCATTATGGCCGTAAACGGGCTAGAGTTGGAATCGTCCGTTCATGGGCCGACCATAACGGGCCATCGTTAATAGGCCGTATTTGATGACGCTATGAAATCGGCCCAACGTATTAACGGACCACAAACGGGCCGATTGTAACCACGGGCTAAATTTGGCCCACAAGCAGAAAATGACAGTAATGGGCCGTAAGTAAACGAATGCTGGAAATGAGCCCAAGAATAAATGGGCTCTGAGAAGGCCGAAAGATAACATGGGCTGGAAAGGGCCCAACGGATAACGGGCCGTTAATGGGTATAAAGTGATACATTGTTCATTACGGGCCAGTTTCACCACGGGCCGTTAATGGATGTAAAGTGATACACTATTCATTACGGGCCAGTTTCACCACGGGCCGTTAGTAGGCCAAGAGTTACATAGGGCCTCATATGGGCTGAAAGACATCACGGGCCATACATGGGCCAGAAGTGAAAACGGGCTGGAATCATATTGGATGGCCCAGATGACGCTACTGGGCCTAATTCGGATAGGGCGTAACGGGCCTTGGGTTAGCAGGCTGTAAATGGGCTATATTCGAACAGGCCATTAACAGGCTTTCCATGGGCCGGCCCGCCAGCTTTTGACCAAGTCAAACGAGCCGGCCTTTTCACAGGAATGGGTCTCTGTTGGGCCGTGCCACGTGTCGACGTATCATAGGCGCCTTACGTCCAATGAGTGGTTGACATCTGTCCCAACGATGAGCCGACACATGTTTCCTCCAGCCAATGATGATTTTACACGTGGAAAATCCCCATTGGTCGGGGCTGTTAACGGGTTATCGGATCCAAAACCCGACCCGATAGCTTAACAGTGTTCTGTTACGGTGGATGCCACGTGTCGGTCACCCTTGACGAAAGCACTTCTATGACACGCGATTTATCCTCATGGAAGTGGACACTTCCATGATGATAATTTTCGTAATGTCATGGAACACTTCTACGACAGCACAGGTATGACTATCTTGATTCTGTCATAAATTTGTCATGGATGTACATGCATGACCAAAAAAGCGACCTACTGTGACAAACACGTATCATCACGGAAGTGTATTTTTTTGTAGTGTTCATATTGGCCCAATGCATTTTGACACGGGCAAAGGCCATCCGCGCACCCTCAATGCACGCCGAGTGCTTCACTGCCTCTATTAGGGGCACGGTGTTGCCGAGTCGCTTGACCAGGCCGAAGTAGTTGCTCGGAATGGGTCCGGCTGGCCATAGCCGGACTATGACGTCCTTCATGGCTAAATCGGACATCCTATGCAGCTCCGCCAGCTGCATCATCTGATTGTTTAGTAGTGCTGGTCGCTCCGGTGCCAAATACTACAACCAGAAGAGCTTCTCCGTCGCGTTCCCTTCTTGGGCCCGGAAATACTCGGCGGTGGCGACAGCACTCCTCGCGAGATCCATTAAAGCGTCTGGAGCACTCCACAGTTGATTTAGCAAAGCACATCTTTGACCGCCGAATATACTCTGTAAAAGAAAAGGCTTACCAGTCGCTATATGTCTGGCTTGTTGGATCTCCTCGTGAGCTGCCCGAGACTTGGACCACGCCTCCTTCGCAGCTTGAAGAGCATTGGTGAGTTCTCCCGCTTGGGCCTTGTTATTCTCCTCCAAGGACTCACACTTGTTTGGCGGCTTCCTGGAGCGCTTGCTCTACTTCGGTCACCCTTGCCTCATACTGAATGCGGATGGCCTTTTCGGCTTCTACATCCGCAGCCGCTTTCTCTGCGGCTTCTTTACTCACCCTCACCTCCTTCTTGGCCTCGGCAAGGGCACTCTTGAGGGCCTCGACCTCGGTCGTGTTGCCTACAATCATTTACATAGCAGCGCATGAGCTTAAACTCTAAGTTGGCATTGTGATTTAGGCTTGTAAAATGGTCTTTTAAAAAAAAGGCATACCTTGGGCCTCATTGAACCGCTTGTTAATACGGTCGATCTCATCGTCAGACAGCTTCAGTTTCCGCTGGAGTTCGGACACTTCAGCATCCTTAGCTGAAGCCGCCAATAATGAAGCCTGTTTATCAAAATAGATGAATGCATTATCTCCGGCGACTATTTGATCCTCTATCCGACTCTTTTTTCCAAAGACCCAAATTGAGTCTCAGGGGCTACTATCTATATACAGGCATCACTTACCTCAAAACATGTTAACGAGCTAGTGAAAGCTTCATTCAAACCGCTTTTTGCAGACTGAACCTTCTCAACCACCATACCCATCAGGGTACGGTGCTCTTCCACAACGGAAGCACGTTGAAGTGCTTCCCTCAATGTATCCGGTGCCTCTGGATGCATAGAGGTCGCCGGTGGAGTCGACACTCCCGCTTCCCTTGAAGGGGGCTGCTCGCTCGACTCCGGAGCCACGTGGGTCTCCAGAGTGGTATTCGGCTGGGGGTCGGACTGATTCGGGCCCCCGTCATCAGTTTCCATGGGGGTGGTGTCCCCCATATTTTCGGCAGCCAAGGCATTACCCTCTGGCGCCATTTCAGCGGCCTTCTGCACCTCCCTGTGGCTGGGAGAAGTCCTTTGGGACAACTCCTTGGTGTCATCCGTGGCTCGTGGCGGAGAGGTTCGCGGAGGCATTTCGCTCTCCATCATCTCCGGCGCTAGTGAGTTTCCCGAAGACGATGATTGTTGGGGGAGATCACGGGCCGTACTGAAAATATGTAAATAAAATGTTATCCTATGATCTGTAAAAGGCCAGATGTAGCTATAGTATCTTTAAATACTTACGATTTGGCCGGGGGCTTCGGCCTAAGGCACCGCTCAGTGATGACTTTGGTGTATGAATCCGAATCATCCGAAAGGGAAATCTTCCCCTTCTTGGACGCCTCCGCTTCTAGGTCCACGGATGGCGCCCTTTTCTTCTCTCCCTTGAGGGGGGAATCGCTCTCCTCCTCTTCCTCCTCATCTTCATCTCCTTCGTGGGAGGAGAGAACCTCGGTGTCTTCGGACACGATGTCCGAAGTACCTTTACGGCGGAGGCCACTTCTGGCCTCCTTGCCCTTCTTCTTGGCCTTCTTCTCCGGCGCCTGGTACGGCGCTGGAACCAGCATCTTCGTTAGCAGAGGAATAGCTGGGTCTTCGAGCAGCGGAGCTGGACATTTGATCCGCTCCGCTTTCTTCGTCCAGAGCTGAAGGAGAAACGAAAGGCTTAGTATACTCCTTGAATCTACAAGTAGAGGTCATGTTTGGAAATCTGAAAACTTACTGGAGTGGCCGGGTGAGCGTGGTCGAGGCCGAGGTCTTTGGTCGTTCCCAGCCACGAATTCTGGGCCTTGAAAAGCAGCTTCCACATTTCTTCATAGGTCGTGCCGAAGAAGTGCTGCAGGGTCTGAGGGTCGGCCGGATTGAACTCCCACATATGGAGAGACCGGCGTTGGCAGGGGAGGATCCGGTGAAAAAGCATCACCTGGATCACATCAGCGAGGCTGGTGTTCTTCTCTATCACGCCCTTGATGCGCTTCTACAATGTCATCACCTCGTCTGATGATGCCCAGTCCAAGCCCTTTTTAACCCACGATATGAGCCGCATTGGAGGCCCAGATTTGAACTCAGGAGTGGCGGCCCATGTGGCGTTGCGAGGTTCTGTGACATAGAACCACTCCTTTGCCATCCCTTCACGGTCTCCACGAAGCCCCCTGGGGCCAAGTGACATTGGGGAGCTTGCTCACCATGGCGCCGCCGCACTCCACGTGTTGCCCATCGACCACTTTCGGCTTCACATTGAAGACCTTGAGCCATAATCCGAAGTGGGGGGGGATGTGGAGGAATACCTCACACACGACGATGAACACCAAGATGTGGAGGAAGGAATTTGGGGCTAGATCATGAAAGTCTAGCCCGTAATAGAACATGAGCCCGCGGACAAAAGGGTGGAGAGGAAACCCTAGTCCACGGACAAAGTGGGGAATAAATACCACCCTCTCATTAGACTTCGGAGTAGGGACGACCTGCTTTTCGGTAGGAAGCCGGTGGGCAATTTCCGCGGCCAAGTACCCCGCTTCCCAGAGTTCCTTGATGTTCTCCTCCGTGATGGAGGAGGCCATCCACTTGCCCTGCGCTCCGGATCCCGACATGGCTGGAGTGTTTGCTGGGGATGGAAAGAATTGAACTCGGGCGCTGGAGCTCGAGGGCGGATGGGCTGAGGAGGAAGAAGGCATGGGGTAAAAGGATGGGTCCTTGTCTCCTTATAAAGGCAGTGAATATCAAGTGTCCCCCCACGAGCTTTAAAACTCGCCTATTCCCAAGGGGTCGTGCTAACGGCACAGTTGGGTTAGCCAAACCCGTATTAATAAGAATCTCGTAATAAGGGGACACGATCTCTGTTTTGACAAGACGTGTCAATGAGGACTGTGCCTCGAAATACGATGCGGGAGGCTAAAAATGGTTCAAAATAATGATGAGGCCAGAACACAACGCCTCGCCGAAAAAACTGTCAGAAGACATGACCTATTTGTGTTTAAGTATTTTTCCCTTGTGGTTTAGGGTTGTAACTATTGTACAGAGCCGGATATAGTTCTTTTGATCAACTACTTTGAGTGTTCGGAGGAGGAACCCGCCTTGCAATGCCGAAGACAATCTGCACGCCGGACACATCACCATTGAAGCCTGGTTCAGGGGCTACTGAGGGAGTCCTGGATCAGGGGGTCCCCGGGCGTCTGAGCTATGTGACATGGGCCGGACTGGTGGGCCGTGAAGATACCAAATAGAAGACTTCCTCCCGTGTCCGGATGGGACTCTTCTTGGCGTGGAAGGCAAGCTTGGCATTCGGATATGAAGATTCCTTTCTCTGTAAACCGACTCTGTACAACCCTAGGCCCCTCCGATGTCTATATAAACCAGAGGGTTTAGTCCGTAGAGGTAATCACAATCATACAGGCTAGACATCTAGGGTTTAGCCATTACGATCTCGAGGTAAATCAACTCTTGTAACCCCTATACTCATCAAAGTCAATCAAGCAGGAAGTAGGGTATTACCTCCATTAAGAGGGCCCGAACCTGGGTAAACATTGTGTCCCCTCTCTTTTGTTACCTTCGATCCTCAGACGCACAGTTCGGGACCCCCTACCTAAGATCGGCCGGCTTTGACACCGACACCTAGCATGTACATACATGGCCTCGGAACACTAGAGACTGAAAGGTCGAATGTGAATCGTATAGTGGATATGATAAATATGGAGATGTTCACCATTGAAGACTAATCCATCTCACGTGACGATAGGACATGGTTTAGTTGATTTGGATCACGTAATCATTTAGATAACTCAAGGGATGTCTATCTAAGTGGGACTTCTTAAGTAATTTGATTAATTGAACTTAATTTATCATGAACTTGGTCCTGACAGTATTTGCATATCTATGTTATAGATCAATAGCTCACGTTGTAGCTCCCCTATGTTTTTGATATGTTCCTAGAGAAAACTAAGTTGAAAGATCATGGTAGCAATGATGCAGACTGGGTCCATGATCTGAGGATTATCCTCATTGCTGCACAGAAGAATTATTTCCTTGATGCACCGCTAGGTAACATACCTATTGCAGGAGCACATGCAGACGTTATGAATGTCTGGAAAGCTCGGTATGATGACTACTTTATAGTTTCGTGCACCATGCTTTACAGCTTAGAACCAGGACTTCAAAAATGTTTTGAAGGCCACGGAGCATATAAGATGTTCCAAGAGTTCAAATTGGTATTTCAGACTCATGCCCATGTTGAGAGGTATGAGACCTCTGACAAGTACTTTTCCTACAAGAAGGAGGAGAATGGCTCAGCCAGTGAGCATGTACTCAGAATGTCTGGGTAGTAAAATCACTTGAATCAAGTGGGAGTTGATCTGCCAGATAAGATAGTGATTGACAGAGTTCTCTAGTCACTATCACCAAGCTACTAGAACTTCGTGATAAACTATAATATGCAAGGGATAACGAAAACAATTCCTGAGCTCTTTGCGATGCTGAAATCGGCGAAGGTAGAAATCAAGAAAAAGCATCAAGTGTTGATGGTTGACAAGACCACTAGTTTCAAAAAAAGAGGAAAGGAAAAGAAAGGGAACTTCAAGAAGAATGACAAGCAAGTTTCCACTCCTGTGAAGGAGCCCAAATCTAGACCTAAGCCTGAAACTGAGTGCTTCTACTGCAAAGGGAATGGTCACTAGAAGCAGAACTACCCCAAATACTTAGCGGATAAGAAGGATGGCAAAGTGAACAAAGGTATATTTGATATACATGTTGTTGATGTGTATTTTACTAGTGTTCATAGTAACCCCAGGGTATTTGATACCGGTTCAGTTGCTAACATTAGTAACTCAAAACATGAGTTACAAAATGAACAGAGACTAGTTGAGGGCGAGGTAATGATGTGTGTTGGAAGCGATTCCAAGGTTGATAAGATCACCATCGCATACTACCTCTACCTTCGGGATTAGTGTTGAACCTAAATAAATATTATTTGGTGTTTGCGTTGAGCATGAATATGATTGGATCATGTTTATTGCAATATGGTTATTCATTTAAGTCAGAGAATAATTGTTGTTCTATTTACATGATCAATGGTCATACACCCAATGTGAATGGTTTGTTGAATCTCGATCGTGGTTATACACATATTCATAATATTGATGTCAAAAGATGCAAAGTTGATAACGATAGTGCAACATATTTGTGGCACAACCGTTTAGGTCATATTGGTGTAAAGCGCATGAAGAAACTCCATGTGGATGGACTTTTGGAATCACTTGATTTTTGCGAACCATGCCTCATGGGCAAGATGACTAAGACTCTGTTCTCCAGAACAATGGAGTGAGCCACTTACTTATTGGACATAATACATACTGATGTATGAGGTCCGATGAGTGTTGAGGCTCGCGGCGGGTATCATTATTTTCTAACCTTCACAGTTGATTTGAGAAGATATGGGTATATCTACTTAATTAAACACAAGTCTGAAACATTTGAAAAGTTCAAAGAATTTCAGAGTGAAGTGGAGAATCACCGTAACAAGAAAATAAAGTTTCTACGATCTGATCGTGGAGGCGAATATTCGAGTTACGAGTTTGGCCTTCGTTTAAAACAATGTGGAATAGCTTCACAACTCACGCCGCCTGGAACACCACAGTGTAATGGTGCGATCTATGATGTCTCTTACCGATTTACCACTATTGTTTTGGGGTTTATGCATTAGAGATGGTTGCATTCACGTTAAATAGGGCATCGTCTAAATCCGTTGAGACGACACCGTATGAACTATGGTTTGGCAAGAAACCTAAGTTGTCATTTCTTAAAGTTTGGGGCTGCGATTCTTACATGAAAAAGCTTCAGCCTGATAAGCTCGAACCCAAATCGGAGAAGTGCGTCTTCATAGGATACCAAAAAGAAACTGTTGGGTACACCTTCTATCACAGATCCGAAGGCAAGATCTTTGTTGATAAGAATGGATCCTTTCTAGAGGAGTTTCTCTCGAAAGAAGTGAGTGGGAGGAAAGTAGAACTTGATGAGGTAATTGTACCTTCTCTCGAATTGGAAAGTAGCTCATCATAGAAAACTGTTCCCGTGATGCCTACACCAACTAGAGAGGAAGCTAATGATAATGATCATGAAACTTCAGATCAAGTTACTACCAAACCTCATAGGTTCAACCAGAGTATGTTCTGCACCAAAGTGGTATGGTAATCCTGTTCTGGAAGTCATGTTACTAGACCATGATGAACCTACGAACTAAGATTCCGATAAATGGCTTGAGGCCATGAAATCTGAGATAGGAACCATCTATGAGAACAAAGTATGGACTTTGATTGACTTGCCCAATGATCGACGAGCCATTGAGAATAAATGGATCTTCAAGAGGAAGACAGACACTGATAGTAGTGTTACTATCTACAAAGCTCGAATTATCGCAAAAGGTTTTTGAAAAGTTCAAGGTGTTGACTAGGATGAGATTTTCTCACTCATATCGATGCTTAAAGTCTGTCCGAATCATGTTAGCAATTGCCACATTTTATGAAATCTGGCAAATGAATGTCAAAACTGCATTCCTTAATGGATTTATTAAAGAATAATTGTATATGATGCAACCAAAAGGCTTTCTCAATCCTAAAGGTGCTAACCAAGTGTGCAAGCTCCAGCGATCCATCTATGGACTGGTGCAAGCATCTGGGAGTTGGAACATACGCATATAGTTTTATACAGACTTGCGGTGAAGCCTGTATTTACAAGAAAGTGAGTGGGAGCACTACAACCTTTCTGATAAGTATATGTGAATGACATATTGTTGATCGGAAATGATGTAGAATTTTTTGGAAAGCATAAAGGAGTGTTTGAAAGGAGTTTTTCAAAGAAAGGCCTTGGTGAAGCTACTTACATATTGGGCATCAAGATCTATAAAGATAGATCAAAACGCTTGATAAGACTTTCGATGAGTACATACCTTGATAAGATTTTGAAGGAGTTCAAAAATGGATTAGTCAAAGAAGGAGTTCTTGCCTGAGTTGTAAGGTATGAAGTTGAGTAAGACTCAAAACTCAACCACGACAGAAGATAGAGAGAGAATGAAAGTCATTCCCTATACCTCAGCCATAGGTTCTATAAAGTATGCCATGCTGTATACCAGACCTACTGTGTACCTTGCCATGAGTTTGGAAAAGGGGTACAATAGTGATCCGCCAGTGGTTCACTGGACAGCGATCAAAATTATCCTTACAGGACTAAGGAAATATTTCTCGGTTATGGAGGTGATAAAGAGTTCATCGTAAAGAGTTACGTCGATGCAAGCTTTAACATCGATTTGGATGACTCTGAGTCTCAATTTGGATACATATTGAAAGTGGGAGCAATTAACCAGAGTAGCTCCATGCAAAGCATTGTAGACATAGAAATTTGCAAAATACATACGGATCTGAATGTGGCAGGCCCGTTGACTAAACTTCTCTCACAAGGAAAACATGATCACACCTTAGTACTCTTTGGGTGTTAATCACATGGCGATGTGAACTAGATTATCGACTCTAGTAAACCCTTTGGGTGTTGGTCACATGGCGATCTGAAACTATGGGTGTCAATCACATGGTGATGTGAACTATTGGTGTTAAATCACATGGTGATGTGAACTAGATTATTGACTCTAGTCCAAGTGGGAGACTGAAGGAAATATGCCCTAGAGGCAATAATAAAGTTGTTATTTTATATTTCCTTTTATCATGATAAATGTTTATTATTCATGCTAGAATTGTATTAACCAGAAACTTGGTACATGTGTGAATACATAGACAAAACAAAGTGGCCCTAGTATGCCTCTACTTGACTAGCTCGTTAATCAAATATGGTTAAGTTTCCTGGCCATAGACATGTGTTGTCATTTGATGAATGGGATCACATCGTTAGGAGAATGATGTGATGGACAAGACCCATCCGTTAGCTTAGCATAATGATCGTTAAGTTTTATTGCTATTGCTTTCTTCATGGCTTATACACATTCCTTTGACTATGAGATTCTGCAACTCCTGAATACCGGAGGAACACCTTATGTGCTATCAAACGCCACAACGTAACTGGGTGATTATAAAGATGCTCTACAGGTGTCTACGAAGGTGTCTGTTGGGTTGGCATAGATCGAGATTAGGATTTGTCACTCCAAGTACCGAAGAGGTATCTCTGGGCCCTCTCGGTAATGCACATCACTATAAGCCTTGCAAGCAATGTGACTAATGAGTTAGTTATGGGATGATGCATTACGGAACGAGTAAAGAGACTTGCCAGTAACGAGATTGAACTAGGTATGAGGATACCGACGATCGAATCTCGGGTAAGTAACATACTGATGACAAAGGGAATTACGTATGTTGTCATTGCGGTTTGACAGATAAAGATCTTCGTAGAATATGTAGGAACCAATACGAGCATCCAGGTTCCGCTATTGGTTATTGACCGGAGATGTGTCTCGGTCATGTCTACATAGTTCTCAAACCCGTAGGGTCCGCACGCTTAACGTTCGATGACGATTTGTATTATGAGTTATGTGTTTTGGTGACCGAAGATTGTTCGGAGTCCCGGATGAAATCACAGACATGATGAGGAGTCTCGAAAAATGACCGAGAGGTAAAGATTGATATATTGGACGATGATATTCGGACACCAGAATGGTTTCGGGTATATTTTGGAGTACCGAGGGGTTACAGGAACCCCCCCCCCCCCGGGAAAGTATTGGGCCTACATGGGCCTTAGGGGAGAGAGAGAGAGAGGTGTCGGATGTGGGGTTCCGGCAAACCCTTAAGGTTCGAACACTGGGGGTGCGCGGGAAGTCTTTCCTTCCCACCAATCTGCGCCCTAGCTCGCTAAGATCTCGCAGACGAACTCGACAAACTCGCAACACGGAAAGGCACGAGGTTTATACTGGTTCGGGCCATTGTTGTGGTTTAATACCCTACTCCAGTGTGGTGGTGGTGGATTTCCTCTAGGGCTGATGATGGACAGTACAAGGGAAGAACAGCCTCCTGAGGTTGAGGTGTTCTTGTGAGTAGGCTCTCGATCGGGTTGGATCAAGCTAAGATGAGATGCCTCTACTATGGTGGCTAGCTCTACTTATATAGGCCCTGGTCCTCTTCCCAAATGTCGAGCGAGAAAGGAGCCAACAACGGCGGGCAAATTTGAAGGGGGACAGCTAGTACAAGCTATCCTGACAAAAGCGATCTTCGCCTGCGAAAAGCTCTGGCGGTGACGACGTCTTGGGCTCCACGATGACCCCCATCTTGCCATCCTCCTGGTCTTGGTCTCGTTGCACAAATATAGCAACCTTTGCCTGATGCCTCGGTACTCTTCGTATGCGTTGGCCTCCTTAGCACCAAAGAGGAAATAAGGACATTGTGCGCGCTGGCGCCCGCCTGGTATCGTGCATCATGGCTCACGTCACGAGGGCCTCGTGAGGTTTTCCCCACCTTGATATCTCCGCTCCTCATGAGCCTGCCTGTCTAGGCTACTCCAGAGGAGGTCTTGCATCGTCTGCCTCGCGAGGGTCTTGGATGCCTTATGGATGAAGATGGATCATACGGCCTGCTGGCTTAGCCACGCCGTGGGCCGCAGGCGGGCAAGTCTGGGGACCCCCGTTCCCAGAACACTGATAGTAGCCCCCGGGCCCATGGTGTGCTCGGGCTTGGCTTCGCGGCGAGGCCAAGGGTCAAGTTCAGAGCACCGCGGGCCCCCAAAGCCTGCGGCCTCGATTGACGCGTGGCGGTTGATTGGACGTGGGTGTCTCCGCTTCCCCATGTTGCCTCGGCAACTGCACGACTTGACAAGTCCCTGAGACATGCAAGGAAAACCATTATTACATGCGATCGTGGGAGACGCCGGTTGGCCTTCTCTTGCTATAAATGGGGAGGGGGCGGATCCCCCGTTGCCCATCTCTTCCTTGCTTGCTTGCTCCTTTCTCCTCGCTCCATCACTTGCAGTGACACCCATGGCACCATGAAGGAAGTTCTCCGCCGCCAAGAATGGAAGGCCCCTCGCGAGGGACCCGGCTCCCTGGCGCTCAAGCGCGGCCGCGGCCGCCCGTGCAAGCATGCCGCGACCCCCGCCATGGCCCATTGTCGAGACGGCGCCACGGCACGCGGAGTGGGTCATCCTAGCCATGGTGGTCCAGTTGATGAGGGGAGGCGTGCCATGGTGGCGCGGCCTCCTCGTCCGCGCTTCCACACGGTGGAGGTGTCGCCGGAGTTTGTCGTCTGGTCGGAGAACCCGGCCAGCAACTGGCTCCAACTTCCGCGCTTCTTCACCGGCGAACTGCCGGCCTCTGGTCCAGGCGGACTCTAGCTACAGGCGGATGGCTGCTGCAGCAAGGCCTCTTGGGTTGTGGTCAAGACTTCCGCCGCGGGCAACATAGCCCTGGCCCGCGGCTGGCAGACATTTACCTACGCGCGCGGCCTAGGCAGGCGGTGCACCCTCCACTTCAGGTACGATGGTGGATCGACCCTTTATGTGAGGGTGTTTGGGGAAGATGGTCGTCGCGTCGGGTGCTGCCCCGAGGCGAACAATAGTGAGGAGGTACTCGGCCTTGGGGACCGTCGCGACGAGGACGAGGGCGAGCCCGCCCTCGGCGGCGATCGTGTCTTGTCCAGCTACGGCGGCTCTTCCTCTGGCAACAGCTCCAGTAGTGGCGGCTATGACCAGCCGCCGCGCCTGTTTTGAAGGCGGCAGTGGGTCGTCTCATCGCCGCACCTCCGTGAAGCGTGAGGAAGGATCTGGCTAGGCTCGGGGTAGTGCTAGGTGTCTGTCCTCGCGGATCGCTGCAACACTACTTTTGTTTTGCTCTTTTCCTGCATCAAGAATGAAACCAGCATGGGCCCAGGGGGGCGTGTATCGAGTCCTTGGTTATATCAGTATGTGTGTCGTTCTTGTGCTGTGTCATTATTTTGCGCGAAGATAACTTAACCTGGTATACTCAGGACGCCCTCTTCCTCGCGAAGCGTTTATTTCTTCGCATCCATCTTGCGTTGGTGGCCTGCATTTGCTCAGGAACTATGAAAAACTCGTTAGGAAGTGCGTTAAAAGATTTGCCATTCATCCTGGCCCTGACCTGGCGCTTTGTATCGCGGTACCCGAGGGGCACGGACTAGGAGAGGTGCGCCAGCTTTTGAGCTCGAACGAGGGTGGCTCGCGAGAAGGCAGAAAGGAGAAAAAAATGCTCGCGAGGGCACCTGCCTAGCCCCCTCGTGAGGCATGCGAGAGAGAGAACACAAGCAAATTCGAGTCGGAAAAAATGCAGTGAGAGGCGAGGGAATCAAATCATCAAGGAACACCAAAGGCAAACTTTGATTAAGGAAAAGCGAGTCAACTACGGAAAGCAAATGAAAAGCCGCGTCCGGCAACTAATCTAGTCTTCAAGTCTTCTCACCAGCGCGGAGCTAAGTGTTGTCCACTAGGCGTGCGAGGGAGCCCCAGGGCCTGAGGCCGGCGCTCCTGAGACTCCGCTCATTATTACGTGAGAGTGTCATGGGCAGCGATTCTTCATAGGCACCGGGCCTTCTTCACAGGCTCTGGGCCTTTCTTCTCAGGCTCTGGCCTTGCTTCTCAGGCTCTAGGCCTTGCTTCATGGATAGAACTTCCGGAGGTGCTGGATGTTCCAGGCGTTCTGGATGGGTATCCCGTCCTGCGTCTCCAGGCGCGCTGCACCCGGCCTGGAGACATGGACGACCCTGAACGGGCCCTCCCACATGGGCGAAAGCTTGTGCAGCCCTTCTCTGGAGAGGACCCGCCTCAGGACGAGGTCGCCCACCTCGAGCGTCCTGGAGCGGATGTTGCGGCAGTGGTATCGCCGCAGCGCTTGTTGGTACCTTGCCGCCCTCAACGCGACTTGCGACGGTGTTCCTCTTCTAGCACGAGATCCATCCCCCGCATGGCGTCCTACTGCGTTTCGTCGAATGCTAGGACCCGTGCGGAGCGATGCTTGACCTCGTGAGGAAGGACTGCTTCAGCTTCGTAGATGAGGAAGAATGGAGTCTCGCCCGTTGGCTTGGTGGCGGTGGTTCGGATGGACCACAGCACGGACTAGAGCTCGTCGTGCCAGCCCCTGCCGCAGGCCTCCAGCTTCTTCTTGAAGGTCCTGTCCTTGAGGCCCCTCAAGACCTCCGTGTTAGCGCGCTCGGCCTGAACGTTACTCCTGGGATGGGCCACCGAAGCGTAGCAGATCTGCGTTCCAAGGTTAGCACAGTAGGTTTTGAAGAGGTTGCTAGTAAACTTCGAACCGTTATCTATGATGATGCGGTTGGGGACCCCGAAGCGGCTCACGAGGCCCTTGATGAACTTGACGGCTGAGCCGGCTGGAATGGTACAGACGGCTTCCACTTTCGCCCACTTGGTGAATTTGTCGATGGCGACGTAGAGATAGCGGTAGCCCCCTGGCGCCCGGGGGAACGGGCCTAGGATGTCAAGCCCCCATACCGCAAACGGCCATGTGAGTGGGATGGTTTGGAGGCCCTGAGCAGGCTGATGGATTTGCTTGGCGTGGAATTGGCAAGCTTCACAGGACTTCACCAGCTCGGCCGCGTCGTTGAGTGATGTAGGCCAATAGAACCCACTGTGGAACACCTTGTCAACGAGGGTCCGTGACGACGAGTGGTGTCCGCAGTCACCGCCATGTATGTCAATCAGCAACTTCCCTCCCTGATCGCTGGAGATGCAGCACAGCGTGACATCGTTCGGTCGTTTCCTGTATAACTCACCGTCTTGGATACAATATGTCGTGGCTTGCCGGGCCACGTGCTCCGCGTCCTCTTCCTTCTCCGGTAGCATCCCGTGCATCAGGTACTCTTTGAATTCCTTGATCCAGCACTCCTCCTGGGGCTCGAGCGCCAAGAGCAGCCGAGCTCCTGAGGTCGGGCCACAGGCTGGGGCTCCCGTGGCCGGGGGCTGTGGGAGCTCCTCCCGAGGCTGAGTCATGCTTGAAAGAGGTGGCGTAGCTGATGGCTTGAAGAGCTACTCTTCGAAGAAGCTGGGCTCCTACGGTTGCCACTTGGATGCTCTCCTAGTGATGTCATCAGCTTCCCTATTGGTGCCCCGGGGCACGTGCTGCAGCTCCAGGCCCGAGAACTGCTTTTCCATCTTGCGCACCTCCGCGAGGTAGGCCTCCATGTGCTCGTCCTTTGGCTCATACACCTTGTTGGAGAAGATGACGAGGAGCTGCGAGTCACCTTTGACGGTGAGGCACTTCACCCCTAGAGCCGTCGCAGCCCTCAGGCTAGCTATGAGGCCTTCGTATTCTGCGATGTTGTTGGAGACGTTCTCGCCGTGCTGAAAACAGAGTTGCATGACGTAGTAGAGCTTGTCCTGAGTAGGCGAGATGAACACTGCTCCACCCCTCGCGCCCTGGTGCGCGAAGGCGCCATCGAAATACATGACCCAGCCGTCTGGTGCCTTGCTTCCTGGGGAGGTGGACCGGTCTTCTCCTTCCTCAAGAGCCGGGGCATCTGTCCATTCTGCCACAAAATCGGCGAGCGCGACTCCCTTGATGACCCTGGTAGTGCTAAACTCCAACTGGAATGCTTGCAACTCGATGTTCCACTCAGCGACCCTTCCGGCTGAGTTAGGGCTCCTGAGCACCCTCTCCAATGGGTAGGCCGAGACGACCTTGATGGGGTGGCCCTAGAAGTAGTGTCGCAGCTTGCACGAGGCCACCAAGAGTGCGAGCAGGAGCTTTTGCGGCATGGTGTAGCGCACCCTCGCGTCCCGCAGTACGGTGCTGACGAAGTACACCGGGTGCTCGACGAGGGCTGGCATACTGTCGAGGCTCGGGTCCCGCGGATATTGTGGCATATCATGAGGTGGTGGGTTTCCTGAGACCTGACCGTCCTCAGGAGCTTCTGCGATGTTGCCCTGCTAAGCTTGGTCTTCCGCCGCTGATGGCTTTGCTGCACCTTCTTGATCCCGCGCTGCATCAGCTCTGGCTTGGCACGACACACCCTTGTCTTGGCGCTCCTCCCAAACTGCCACCAGCGCCCCGCTGGCGGAGTACGGGGTGGCAGCAAGGTAGAGCACCAGAGGCTCGAGAGGCCGCGGTGCCACCATCACTAGGGGGCTGGTGAGGTATTTCTTGAGGTCTTGGAAGGCCCGATCGGCCTCTGGGGTCCACTCGAATAGGCCCTTCTTCTTCATGAGCTTAAAGAAGGGTAAGGCGCGCTCACCTAGCTTGGAGATGAAATGCCCTAACGCGTTCACCCGCCATGCTAGCTTCTGCATCTCCTTGAGGGTCTGTGGTGGGCTCATGTCTTCTATGGCTTTGATCTTCTCCGGGTTCGCCTCGATCCCTCTATGGGATACGAGGAACCCCAGTAGCTTGCCGGAGGGGACGCCAAACATGCACTTCTCCGGGTTAAGCCTCAAGTTCACTTGGCACAAGCTCTCGAAGGTCTCCTCCAAGTCTCGGATCAATGTCCTCGCCTCGCGAGATCTGACCACTATGTCATCAACGTAGGCCTCTGTGTTTCTGCCGAGCTGCCGCCCCAAGGCGATTTGCATCAACCGTTGAAAGGTTGCACCCACGTTGCGCAGCCCGAAGGGCATGCAGGTGTAGCAGTACACCCCGCATGGTGTCAGGAAGGCTGTCTTCTCCACATCCTCCACCGCCATCTTGATTTGGTGGTATCCTGAGAATGCATCCAGGAAACATAGCAAGTCGCACTCAGCGGTGGAGTCAACGATTTGGTTGATGCGTGGAAGCGGGAATGGATCCTGGGGGCATGCTTTGTTAAGGTTGGTGAAGTCGACACACATCCATTCCTTCCCGCCTTTCTTCGGTACTACGACGGGGTTCGCCAGCCATTCGGGGTATCAAACTTCTCGGATGGTACCTGCCGCCTCCAGCTTGCGTGTCTCTTGGATGATGAAGGCCTTCTTCTCAGTGGACTGTTGTCTTGCTCGCTGTTTCACCGGGCGTACGTTGGGGCACACCCTTAGATGATGTTGGATTACCTCTCTCGGGACCCCTACCAGCTGATTGGGCTCCCACGCGAATATCTCCTTGTTCACGCGCAAAAACCTCACCAAAGCTTCTTCTTGTCTCGGGTCAAGGCCGGTTCCTATGGTGAAGGTGGCTCTTGAAGACCCATCCTCGTTGACCGGCAACTGCTTGGTCTCCGCCTTGTCTTGAGTGAACAGCCGCTTCTTCTTGGTGGGGGCGGTCTCCTTGGCCTCGGGCATACCGGCGCCGGCTGGCTGTGCTGTTGCCGTGGTCTTGAAGGCGAGCCTGAGCGCCGCCACGGCCTCCTCAGTGTCCCCCTTGATGGTGAGGACTCCCTTGCTCCCTGGCATCTTCATGAGGTTGTAGGCCGGGTGAGTCGCCGCCATGAACTGAGCGAGAGCCGGGTACCTTAGGATGGCATTGTACGGGAGACCGATGCGGGCGATGTCAAAGTCCACCAGCTCGGTGCAATAGTTGTCTCGCGTGCCAAAGGTGACAAGGAGGCGGATCTGCCCCAGAGAGTGGGCAGCTCCACCACCCACTCATGTGAAGGGCTTGCTGAGGCCGAGCCGTTCGAGCGGCACATGAAGAAGGTTGAAGGCTTCTACGGAGAGCAAGTTGAGGCCGGCATCACCATCGGTGAGGGTCTTGGTAACGGCCACGTTGCAGATGGTGGGTGTGCAGAGCATCGGGAGCATCCCGGAGCCAGCGGTGGAGTCGGGGTGGTCTTCCGAGCCGAAGGTGAGGTCGGCCTCCGGCGGAGCCCCCGGGCGCTTGCAGGCTGCCCCAATCTGACGGAAGAAAGGCTTGACATGGCGATCTGAAGGCAGTGCTTGGGAGCCACCCAGCAGTGTCGCGACTGCGTGGTGCGCCGGCGCAGCGTAGCGCGTGGTGAAGAGGTTGCGGAGTCCCCCCCCC
>NC_041386.1:499226077-499228588 GCF_002162155.2 Triticum dicoccoides | reverse complement strand
GCGGCTTGTCGGCGAGGGCCATGGGGAACCAGTTCGCCATGATCTTGTCGTCGCCTCCGGCTTCGAGGACGGCCTCCTCGTACGCTAGCAGGAACGGCGCCGAGTCCGCTGCACCGTCGTAATGCGGCGGCATCTCCGGCTTGAACTTGGCCGGCCACTGCACTCGCCGCAGGGCAGGGGCCAGGGCTCGGTACCCAGACTCCCTGCTGCTGGTGTTGGCCGCAGAGGTGGGTGGCGGGGCACCTACCATGGGAGCGTAGTGCGGCGGTACGGGGCGCAGGTTGGTGGAGAGGTGCCCCGGCACACCCCTACATGGCGCGCCAAATGTCGGATGTGGGGTTTCGGCAAACCCTTAAGTTTCGAACACTGGGGTGCGCGCGAAGTCTTTCCTTCCCACCAATCTGCGCCCTAGCTCGCTAAGATCTCGCGGACGAACTCGACGAACTCGCAACACGGAAAGGCATGAGGTTTATACTGGTTCAGGCCACCGTTGTGGTGTAATACTCTACTCCAGTGTGGTGGTGGTGGATTGCCTCTAGGGCTGATGATGAACAGTACAAGGGAAAAACAACCTCCTGAGGTTGAGGTGTTCTTGTGAGTAGGCCCTCGATCGGGTTGGATCAAGCTAAGATGAGATGCCTCTACTATGGTGGCTAGCTCTACTTATATAGGCCCTGGTCCTCTTCCCAAATGTCGAGCGGGAAGGGAGCCAACAACGGCGGGAAAATTTGAAGGGGGGCAGCTAGTACAAGCTATCCTGACAAAAGCGGTCTTCGCCTACGAAAAGCTCTGGCGGTGACACCGTCTTGGGCTCCACGATGACCCCCATCTTGTTGTCCTCCTGGTCTTGGTCTCATTGCACCAATATAACAACCTTTGCCTGATGCATCGGTACTCTTCGTCTGCGCTGACCTCCTTAGCACCAAAGAGGAAATAAGGACGCTGTGCACGCTGGCGCCCGCCTGGTACCGTGTGTCATGGCTCACGTCACGAGGGCCTCGTGAGGTTTGCCCCGCCTTGATATCTCCGCTCCTCGCGAGCCTGCCTATATAGGCTACTCCAGAGGAGGTCTTGCATCATCTGCCTCGCGAGGCTTGGACCCTCACGAGGGTCTTGGATGCCTTGTTGATGAAGATGGGCCGTACGGCCTGCTGGCTTAGCCACGCCGTGGGCCGTAGGCAGGCAAGTCTGTGGACCCCCGTTCCCAGAACACCGACAAGAGGGGAGTCCGCAAGGGGTGGCGCGTGCCCCCCTCCAAGGGAGTCTGTATTGAACAAGGAGGAGGGGGCGCAGCCCCCTTTCCCTCTCCCTCTCCCTCTCCTTCCTTTTCCCCTCCGATGAGAAAGAAAGGGGGGCAAATCCTACTAGGAGTGGAGTCCTAGTAGGACTCCCCCCTCCTTGGCGCGCCCCCTTGGTGGCTGGCCTCCTCCTCCCCTCCTTTATATAGGGGGGCAGGGGGCACCCCAAAGCACAACAGTGAAGGAAATATGCCCTAGAGGCAATAATAAAGTTATTATTTATTTCCTTATATCATGATAAATGTTTATTATTCATGCTAGAATTGTATTAACCGGAAACATAATACATGTGTGAATACATAGACAAACAGAGTGTCACTAGTATGCCTCTACTTGACTAGCTCGTTAATCAAAGATGGTTATGTTTCCTAACCATGGACAAAGAGTTGTTATTTGATTAACATGATCACATCATTAGGTGAATGATCTGATTGACATGACCCATTCCATTAGCTTAGCACCCTATCATTTAGTATGTTGCTATTGCTTTCTTCATGACTTATACATGTTCCTATGACTATGAGATTATGCAACTCCCGTTTGCCGGAGGAACACTTTGTGTGCTACCAAATGTCACAACATAATTGGGTGATTATAAAGGTGCTCTACAGGTGTCTCCAAAGGTACATGTTGGGTTGGCGTATTTCGAGATTAGGATTTGTCACTCCAATTGTCGGAGAGGTATCTCTGGGCCCTCTCGGTAATGCACATCACATAAGCCTTGCAAGCATTGCAACTAATGAGTTAGTTGTGAGATGATGTATTACGGAATGAGTAAAGAGACTTGCCGGTAACGAGATTGAACTAGGTATTGAGATACCGACGATCGAATCTCGGGCAAGTAACATACCGATGACAAAGGGAACAACGTATGTTGTTATGCGGTCTGACCGATAAAGATCTTCATAGAATATGTAGGAACCAATATGAGAATCCAGGTTCCGCTATTGGTTATTGACCGGAGACGTGTCTCGGTCATGTCTACATTGTTCTCGAACCGTAGGGTCCGCACGCTTAACGTTACGATGACAGTTTCATTATGAGTTTATATATTTTGATGTACCGAAGGTTGTTCGGAGTCCCGGATGTGATCATGGACATGACGAGGAGTCTTGAAATGGTCGAGACATAAAGATCGATATATTGGAAGCCTATATTTGGATATTGAAATCGTTCCGGGTGAAATCGGGATTTTACCGGAGTACCGGGGGGT
>NC_041386.1:499194688-499225753 GCF_002162155.2 Triticum dicoccoides | reverse complement strand
AGGGAGAAGAGGAAAGGAGGCAAGAGGTGGCCACGCGCCCCTCCCCTCCCTAGTCCGAATAGGACAAGGAGAGGGGGGCGGCGCCCCCCCTTTCCTTTCCCTCTTCCTCCTCTTTCCCACTTCTCCTTCTCCAACTAGGAAAGAAGGGATTCCTACTCCCAGTGGGAGTAGGACTCCCCCTTGGCGCGCCCTCCTTGGCCGACCGCCCCCTCCCCTTGGCTCCTTTATATACGGGGGCAGGGGGCACCCTAGGACACACAAGTTGATCTTCGTGATTGTTCCTTAGCCGTGTGCGGTGCCCCCCTCCACCATATTCCACCTCGGTCATATTGTAGCGGTGCTTAGGCGAAGCCCTGCGACGGTTGAACATCAAGATCGTCACCACGCCGTCGTGCTGGCGGAACTCCTCCCCGAAGCTTTGCTGGATCGGAGCCCGGGGAGCGTCATCGAGCTGAACGTGTGCCAAGAACTCGGAGGTGCTGGAGTAACGGTGCTTGGATCGGTTGGACCGGGAAGACGTACGACTACTTCCTCTATGTTGCGTCAATGCTTCTGCTTCGGTCTACGAGGGTACGTAGACAACACTCTCCCCTCTTGTTGCTATGCATCACCATGATCTTGCGTGTGCGTAGGAATTTTTTTGAAATTACTATGTTCCCCAACAGTGGTATCAGAGCCTAGGTTTTATGGTTTGATGTTATATGCACGAGTAGAACACAAGTGAGTTGTGGGTGATATAAGTCATACTGCTTACCAGCATGTCATACTTTGGTTCAACGGTATTGTTGGATGAAGCGGCCCAGACCGACATTAAGCGTACGCTTACGCGAGATTGGTTCTACCGCCGTGCTTTGCACACAGGTGGCTGGCGGGTGTCAGTTTCTCCAACTTTAGTTGAACCGAGTATGGCTACGCCCGGTCCTTGCGAAGGTTAAAACAACACCAACTTGACAAACTATCGTCGTGGTTTTGATGCGTAGGTAAGATTGGTTCTTGCTTAAGCCCGTAGCAGCCATGTAAAACTTGCAACAAACAAAGTAGAGGACGTCTAACTTGTTTTTGCAGTGCATGTTGTGATGTGATATGGTCAAGGCATGATGCTAAATTTTATTGTATGAGATGATCATGTTTTGTAACCAAGTTATCGGCAACTAGCAGGAGCCATATGGTTGTCGCTTTATTGTATGCAATGCAATCGCCCTGTAATGCTTTACTTTATCACTAAGCGGTAGCGATAGTCATAGAAGCATAAGATTGGCGAGACGACAACGATGCTACGATGGAGATCAAGGTGTCGCGCCGGTGACGATAGTGATCATGACGGTGCTTCGGAGATGGAGATCACAAGCACAAGATGATGATGGCCATATCATATCACTTATATTGATTGCATGTGATGTTTATCTTTTATGCATCTTATCTTGCTTTGATTGACGGTAGCATTATAAGATGATCTCTCACTAAATTTCAAGATAAAAAGTGTTCTCCCTGAGTATGCACCGTTTCCAAAGTTCGTCGTGCCCAGACACCACGTGATAATCGGGTGTGATAAGCTCTGCGTCCATCTACAACGGGTGCAAGCCAGTTTTGCACACGCAGAATACTCAGGTTAAACTTGACGAGCCTAGCATATGAAGATATGGCCTCGGAACACTGAGACCGAAAGGTCGAGCATGAATCATATAGTAGATATGATCAACATAGCGATGTTCACCATTGAAAACTACTCCATTTCACATGATGATCGGTTATGGTTTAGTTGATTTGGATCACGTGATCACTTAGATGATTAGAGGGATGTCTATCTAAGTGGGAGTTCTTAAGTAATATGATTAATTGAACTTAAATTTATCATGAACTTAGTCCCTGATAGTATCTTGCTTGTTTATGTTGACTGTAGATAGATGGCTCGTGCTGTTGTTCCATTGAATTTTAATGCGTTCGTTGAGAAAGCAAAGTTGAAAGATGATGGTAGCAATTACACAGACTGGGTCCGTAACTTGAGGATTATCCTCATTGCTGCACAAAAGAGTTACGTCCTGGAAGCACCGCTGGGTGCCAGGCCTGCTGCTGATGCAACTGACAATGTTAAGAACGTCTGACAGAGCAAAGCTGATGACTACTCAATAGTTTAATGTGCCATGCTTTATGGCTTAGAACCGGGACTTCAACGATGTTTTGAACGTCATGGGGCATATGAGATGTTCCAGGAGTTGAAGTTAATATTCCAGCAGAATGCACGGATTGAGAGATATGAAGTCTTCAATAAATTCTATAGCTGCAAGATGGAGGAGAATAGTTCTGTCAGTGAGCATATACTCAAGATGTCTGGGTATTGTAATCACTTGATTCAACTGGGAGTTAATCTTCCGGATGATAGCGTCATTGACAGAATTCTCCAATCACTTCCACCAAGCTACAAGAGCTTCATGATGAACTATAATATGCAAGGGATGGATAAGACAATTCCCGAGCTCTTCGCAATGCTAAAGGCTGCGGAGGTAGAAATCAAGAAGGAGCATCAAGTGTTGATGGTCAACAAGACCACTATTTCAAGAAAAAGGGCAAAGGGAAGAAGAAGGGGAACTTCAAGAAGAACAACAAGCAAGTTGCTGCTCAGGAGAAGAAACCCAAGTCTGGACCTAAGCCTGAAACTGAGTGCTTCTACTGCAAGCAGACTGGTCACTGGAAGCGGAACTGCCCCAAGTATTTGGCGGATAAGAAGGATGGCAAGGTGAACAAAGGTATATGTGATATACATGTTATTGATGTGTACCTTACTAGAGCTCGCAGTAGCACCTGGGTATTTGATACTGGTTCTGTTGCTAATATTTGCAACTCGAAACAGGGATTACGGATTAAGCGAACACTGGCAAAGGACGAGGTGACGATGCGTGTGGGAAATGGTTCCAAAGTCGATGTGATCGCGGTCGGCACCCTACCTCTACATCTACCTTCGGGATTAGTATTAGACCTAAATAATTGTTATTTGGTGCCAGCGTTGAGCATGAACATTATATCTGGATCTTGTTTGATGCGAGATGGTTATTCATTTAAATCAGAGAATAATGGTTGTTCTATTTATATGAGTAATATCTTTTATGGTCATGCACCCTTGAAGAGTGGTCTATTTTTGATGAATCTCGATAGTAGTGATACACATATTCATAATGTTGAAGCCAAAAGATGCAGAGTTGATAATGATAGTGCAACTTATTTGTTGCACTGCCGTTTAGGTCATATCGGTGTAAAGTGCATGAAGAAACTCCATACTGATGGACTTTTGGAACCACTTGATTATAAATCACTTGGTACTTGCGAACCATGCCTCATGGGCAAGATGACTAAAACGCCATTCTCCGGTACTATGGAGAGAGCAACAGATTTGTTGGAAATCATACATACAGATGTATGTGGTCCGATGAATGTTGAGGCTCGTGGCGGATATCGTTATTTTCTCACCTTCATAGATGATTTAAGCAGATATGGGTATATCTACTTAATGAAGCATAAGTCTGAAACATTTGAAAAGTTCAAAGAATTTCAGAGTGAAGTTGAAAATCATCATAACAAGAAAATAAAGTTTCTACGATCTGATCGTGGAGGAGAATATTTGAGTTACGAGTTTGGTCTACATTTGAAACAATGCGGAATAGTTTCGCAGCTCACGCCACCCGGAACACCACAACGTAATGGTGTGTCCGAACGTCGTAATCGTACTTTACTTGATATGGTGCGATCTATGATGTCTCTTACAGATTTACCACTATCGTTTTGGGGTTATGCTTTAGAGACGGCCGCATTCACGTTAAATAGGGCACCATCAAAATCCGTTGAGACGACGCCTTATGAACTATGGTTTGGCAAGAAACCAAAGTTGTCGTTTCTTAAAGTTTGGGGCTGTGATGCTTATGTGAAAAAGCTTCAACCTGATAAGCTCGAACCCAAATCGGAGAAATGTGTCTTCATAGGATACCCAAAGGAGACTGTTAGGTACACCTTCTATCACAGATCCGAAGGCAAGACATTCGTTGCTAAAAATGGATCCTTTCTAGAGAAGGAGTTTCTCTCGAAAGAAGTGAGTGGGAGGAAAGTAGAACTTGATGAGGTAACTGTACCTGCTCCCTTATTGGAAAGTAGTACATCACAGAAACCGGTTTCTGTGACACCTAAACCAATTAGTGAGGAAGTTAATGATGATAATCATAGAACTTCAGATCAAGTTGCTACCGAACCTCGTAGATCAAACAGAGTAAGATCTGCACCAGAGTGGTATGGTAATCCTGTTCTGGAAGTCATGCTACTAGATCATGATGAACCTACGAACTATGAAGAAGCGATGGTGAGCCCAGATTCCGCGGAATGGCTTGAAGCCATGAAATCTGAGATGGGATCCATGTATGAGAACAAAGTGTGGACTTTGGTTGACTTGCCCAATGATCGGCAAGCAATAGAGAATAAATGGATCTTCAAGAAGAAGACTGACGCTGACGGTAATATTACTGTCTACAAAGCTCGACTTGTTGCAAAAGGTTTTTGACAAGTTCAAGGGATTGACTACGATGAGACCTTCTCACCCGTAGCGATGCTTAAGTCTGTCCGAATCATGTTAGCAATTGCCGCATTTTATGATTATGAAATTTGGCAAATGGATGTCAAAACTGCATTCCTGAATGGATTTCTGGAAGAAGAGTTGTATATGATGCAACCAGAAGGTTTTGTCGATCCAAAGGGAGCTAACAAAGTGTGCAAGCTCCAGCGATCCATTTATGGACTGGTGCAAGCCTCTCGGAGTTGGAATAAACGCTTTAATAGTGTGATCAAAGCATTTGGTTTTATACAGACTTTTGGAGAAGCCTGTATTTACAAGAAAGTGAGTGGGAGCTCTGTAGCATTTCGGATATTATATGTGGATGACATATTACTAATTGGAAATGATATAGAATTTCTGGATAGCATAAAGGGATACTTGAATAAGAGTTTTTCAATGAAAGACCTCGGTGAAGCTGCTTACATATTAGGCATTAAGATCTATAGAGATAGATCAAGACGCTTAATTGGACTTTCACAAAGCACATACCTTGACAAAGTTTTGAAGAAGTTCAAAATGGATCAAGCAAAGAAAGGGTTCTTGCCTGTGTTACAAGGTGTGAAGTTGAGTAAGACTCAATGCCCGACCACTGCAGAAGATAGAGAGAAAATGAAAGATGTTTCCTATGCTTCAGCCATAGGCTCTATCATGTATGCAATGCTGTATACCAGACCTAATGTGTGCCTTGCTATAAGTCTAGCAGGGAGGTACCAAAGTAATCCAGGAGTGGATCATTGGACAGCGGTCAAGAACATCCTGAAATACCTGAAAAGGACTAAGGATATGTTTCTCGTTTATGGAGGTGACAAAGAGCTCATCGTAAATGGTTACGTTGATGCAAGCTTTGACACTGATCCGGACGATTCTAAATCGCAAACTGGATACGTGTTTACATTAAACGGTGGAGCTGTTAGTTGGTGCAGTTCTAAACAAAGCGTTGTGGCAGGATCTACGTGTGAAGCGGAATACATAGCTGCTTCGGAAGCAGCAAATGAAGGAGTCTGGATGAAGGAGTTCATATCCGATCTAGGTGTCATACCTAGTGCATCGGGTCTAATGAAAATCTTTTGTGACAATACTGGTGCAATTGCCTTGGCAAAGGAATCCAGATTTAACAAGAGAACCAAGCACATCAAGAGACGCTTCAATTCCATACGGGATCTAGTCCAGGTGGGAGACATAGAGATTTGCAAGATACATACGGATCTGAATGTAGCAGACCCGTTGACTAAGCCTCTTCCACGAGCAAAACATGATCAGCACCAAGGCTCCATGGGTGTTGGAATCATTACTGTGTAATCTAGATTATTGACTCTAGTGCAAGTGGGAGACTGAAGGAAATATGCCCTAGAGGCAATAATAAAGTTATTATTTATTTCCTTCTATCATGATAAATGTTTATTATTCATGCTAGAATTGTATTAACCGGAAACATAATACATGTGTGAATACATAGACAAACAGAGTGTCACTAGTATGCCTCTACTTGACTAGCTCGTTAATCAAAGATGGTTATGTTTCCTAACCATGGACAAAGAGTTGTTATTTGATTAACAGGATCACATCATTAGGTGAATGATCTGATTGACATGACCCATTCCATTAGCTTAGCACCCGATCATTTAGTATGTTGCTATTGCTTTCTTCATAACTTATACATGTTCCTATGACTATGAGATTATGCAACTCCCGTTTGCCGGAGGAACACTTTGTGTGCTACCAAACATCACAACGTAACTGTGTGATTATAAAGGTGCTCTACAGGTGTCTCCAAAGGTACATGTTGGTTTGGCGTATTTTGAGATTAGGATTTGTCACTCCAATTGTCGGAGAGGTATCTCTGGGCCCTCTCGGTAATGCACATCACATAAGCCTTGCAAGCATTGCAACTAATGAGTTAGTTGTGAGATGATGTATTACGGAACGAGTAAAGAGACTTGCCGGTAACGAGATTGAACTAGGTATTGACATACCGACGATCGAATCTCGGGCAAGTAACATACCGATGACAAAGGGAACAACGTATGTTGTTATGCCGTCTGACCGATAAAGATCTTCGTAGAATATGTAGGAACCAATATGAGAATCTAGGTTCCGCTATTGGTTATTGACCGGAGACATGTCTCGGTCATGTCTACATTGTTCTCGAACCGTAGGGTCCGCACGCTTAACGTTACGATGACAGTTTCATTATGAGTTTATATATTTTGATGTACCGAAGGTTGTTCTGAGTCCCGGATGTGATCATGGACATGACGAGGAGTCTCGAAATGGTCGAGACATAAAGATCGATATATTGGAAGCCTATATTTGGATATCGGAATCGTTCCGGGTGAAATCGGGATTTTACCGGAGTACCGGGGGGTTACTGGAACCCCCCCCCCCCCCCGGGGTTATTGGGCCTACATGGGCCCTAAGGGATAAGAGGAAAGGAGGCAAGAGGTGGCCGCGCGCCCCTCCCCTCCCTAGTCCGAATAGGACAAGGAGAGGGGGGCGGCACCCCCCCCCTTTCCTTTCCCTCTTCCTCCTCTTTCCCACTTCTCCTTCTCCAACTAGGAAAGAAGGGAGTCCTACTCCCGGTGGGAGTAGGACTCCCCCTTGGCGCGCCCTCCTTGGCCGACCACCCCCTCCCCTTGGCTCCTTTATATACGGGGGCAAGGGGGCACCCTAGGACACACAAGTTGATCTTCGTGATGGTTCCTTAGCCGTGTGCGGTGCCCACCTCCACCATATTCTACCTCGGTCATATTGTAGCGGTGCTTAGGCGAAGCCCTGCGATGGTTGAACATCAAGATCATCACCACGCCGTCGTGCTGACGGAACTCCTCCCCGAAGCTTTGCTGGATCGGAGCCCGGGGAGCGTCATCGAGCTGAACGTGTGCCAAGAACTCGGAGGTGCCGGAGTAACGGTGCTTGGATCGGTTGGACCGGGAAGACGTACGACTACTTCCTCTACGTTGCGTCAACGCTTCCGCTTCGGTCTACGAGGGTACGTAGACAACACTCTCCCCTCTTGTTGCTATTCATCACCATGATCTTGCGTGTGCGTAGGAAATTTTTTGAAATTACTACGTTCCCCAACAAACAGTTGTTCTCTTAGCCGTGTGCGGTGCCCCCCTCCACAGTTTACTCCTCCGGTCATAGCGTCGTAGTGCTTAGGCGAAGCCCTGCGCGGATCACATCACCATCACCGTCACCACGCCGTCGTGCTGACGAAACTCTCCCTCGATCCTCTGCTGGGTCAAGAGTTCGAGGGACGTCATCTAGCTGAACGTGTGCTGAACTCGGAGGTGCCGTACGTTCGATACTTGATCGGTTGGATCGTGAAGACGTTCGACTACATCAACCGCGTTAACCTAACGCTTCCGCTTTTGGTCTACGAGGGTATGTGGACACACTCTCCCCCTCTCGTTGCTATGCATCTCCTAGATAGACCTTGCGTGATCGTAGGATTTTATTTTAAATTGCATTCTATGTTCCATAACACTTATATGCTCCACCTGAGGGGTCAGCCTTCGGCAGCCTAGTACCAGTGAGACATGTGGTGAAGCTTCTTTACGCCAAACTGACAATTCAAGGCTTAATCCATTGTTCAGTTGTGAAGGAGTGTAGCTGCTTGCTCTAGGTGAAGTTCAACTTTAACAGGTCTTCACTGAAACACTGGTATATCGAAACAACTATTGGAACAGCGGACACAATGGGCCCTCGAGATCTGGCGGGACTGCAGAAATTTGGGGTGGGCTTTAGGCCCATCTAGCAATTTCTAAAAATCTATGAGGGCCCATGTTGGTTTATTGGCACTAGGTGTAGTGGGAAGTTTAGTCCCACCCCGCTAGTGGAGAAGGAGTTGGACCTCTTTATAAGGGATTGTCTTCCACATGTTATTGGAGATTAAGAATAGAAGAGGCCCTCGCGCACTCCTCCTCCGCCACCCACCTCGCCACGCCACGCCTCGCCTCGTCACGACGCGCCGCGGGCTGCGTGAATGAGTCGAGCCGAACTCACACCTACACGCTTATTTTTTCCATTCACTAACGGAGAATTTCTGACAGCTGGGCATGATCTGAGACGTCGGATCATGGGCTGTCACGGACTCGGACGTGGGTCGAGCCCACATCTCTCCACGCGGCTGCGCCTATATAAGTGTGCGGTGTCTCCTAACCCTAGCCGCCACGATCAGATCACATCTGCTCCACGCGCACGCCCACCGTCCTTCCTTTGCTGCCGCTGCCGTCGGTGACTCCATCCCGTCCGCCGCGTACACGGTCGACGGGAGAGCAGGTCTCCGAAACCCCGCCTCTCCGGATCCTGTACGGGAGAGGGGTGAATAGTTTTTGGGAAGCGACTACGCAACTGCTCGCTTCCATCCGTCTGCTTCCTCTACGTCTGCGTCATCTTCATCATCACCATGTCGCAGTCCAACGCTGACCGTCTCGCTGCCTAGAAACTCGAAGCCGGCAAGAAGGCCGCCGAGGACGCCGCTGCTGCCACCGCCGCCGCGGCCTCTGCATGGCCTACTGGAGGGTATAACTCGTTTATCCCGCTCCTACTGTTTTCTGTTATAGCTATGCTAGCGTTATACGTAGATGTATCTTCCATTAGTGTAGCATGTGCTTGCATGATTCAATATCAGCATGTTGTTAATTCTGTCAATGTCATGCTAGTGATTTATCTATAGTTTAAATTAGTCGAAAAATTGCCTATTTACTCAACATCCCCTGTGTCGTTTGCTGATATAGGTTTGTATGTATCGTTTCATCGCCTATCTATCACTGTGAGATTGCTGTAGATTGGCCATGTCCTAATAGTCTAGTTTAATGTAACATTGCTCTACTGACATCCCTGGTTATTTGTTAGTCTAATTTTAGTGTCTTGTAAGTCAATTTACACTGCATTTTGTACTGCAATTCTTAGCTGATTTACATTGCTTTAGTGGATTTACAGTGTATTTTGTCAGTGGATTTGCACTGTAATCCTTAGTGGAATTACAGTGTATTTTCTTGGTGGATTTACACTGTAATTCTATTTTGGATTTACAGTGTAATTATTACTGGATTTTTAGTGGTTTCTACAGTATAATTCTTAGTGGATTTACAAAATGTAATAGTGTTTTTTACAGCGTAATTTTCAGTGGACCGGCACTGTAATTCTTGAGCGATCTTGTAATTCTTTAGTGGAGTTACAGTGTAAGTCTCAGTTGATTTACAGTGTAATTCCTAGTGCTTTTGGGACTGTGTTTAGTTGATTTTTACAATGCAATTCCTCAGTGGATTTACACTGTAATTTCTAGTGCATTTTCTTAGTGGATTTACAAATGTAATACTGCAATTGCTAGTGGTTTTACAGCGTAATTTTTCAGTGGACCGACACTGTCTTTCTTGAGTGCTCTTGTAATGTAATTCTTTAGTGGATTTATAGTGTAAGTCTTAGTTGATTTACAGTGTAATTCCTAGTGTTTTTTGGACTGTATTTAGATGATTTTTACAGTGTAATTCGCCAGTGGATTTACACTGTAATTCTTAGTGCATTTTGAAATGTATTTAGTTGATTCCTAGTGGATTTTTACATTGTAAATTTTAGTGTAGTCATTTTGGATTGTTGTCATGCTTGATGCAAATCACACGATTAATCTACTAGTTACACTGCAATCTACTGTATTTTAAACTAGACTGTAAATCTATTTTTTACATTGTAATTCCATTGTAAATTACACTGTAAATCTACTATAAATTACACTGTAAATCTTCTGAAATTACAATGTAAATGACACTTTTTATTTACTACAATTATACCATAATTCTACTGTATTTAAAACACTGTAATTCTATTTGTAAATTACACAGTAAGTCTATTATAAATTACATTGTAATTGTACTGTACATTTATACTGTATTTTAGACTGCAATTCTACTGTAAATCTACTGTAAAATACAGTGTAATTCAAACTGTAAAACAGTCTTCTACTGTAATTCAACTCTGAATGTATTGTTTCAGAGTGACTTAACTGTGTGAGTTCAGTTCAACATGTGTGATGGTTAGGTTTTTATCTTCAAAGTTTACTGTAGTTGTTCCTTTTTTTTCTGTAATTGTCACTGGAATAACATGATTTACTGTTTCCGTTTTACTTTGCTTACAGTCCAACTATGTGATAGTTTCCTGTACTGAGGTCTTATATGTCTGCTGTATTTATCAGTATAATTTCTGCTTTTCTATGCCATTCCTGTTTGAAAGTTCTAATGTATATATGATTTACAGTTTTTTAGTAGTTTTATTCTCCCTGTAATCTTAGTGTAATATGTTTCCTGATGTACACTTGTCTCTGTTCCTTTCTTTCAATTTGGAGAAGCATTTCATGTCTTCTCTTTCTACCTTCATAAATCAGGATAGTTTGTCAGTATAGTCTTTTACATGAGTTACAAGAACTATGGCCAGATATTGTACACAGTACTCATTTTTTCTGTAAAGTTTGATGCAATTATGATCTAGGTGTGCTTCTAGTGTCTACTATCTACTGGCTGTTAGAAGTGCTTCTACTATCTACTGGCTGCAGTCTCTAACTATTTTATGTTCTCCTTTTTTTGTAAATTGTAACAGAAATTAAAGGATTCATAAACATCATATTGATATAAGTGAATGCTGCAGTTGGACTGATGTACTTGACAGAAGCATCAGGGAGAGAGGTGATTTAGGGAGGACACCTGACATGTAATTATTCCATAGTGCAAACTAATTAGACCGATCGTTTCAGTTATTACTGTATCTTTTACATTTCAGAATGGTGTCAGTGGCTGCACTTCCTAGTTTAGTTCAGGTGTTTGCTTTTACTGTAGTGTTCCTTTCGCTTTTGTATTTGGGTCTCATGAAGTCATGATGTTGTTATAAGGGAGAGACTTGATATTGTTACTGACGGAGGCAACGTACATACATTCAGGAAACGGACATACATTCAGGAGAGGGACGTATAGTGGACAGGAACTCTTGGCAAGTTGTAATTGACTGAAAAACGACTGAAACCCAATTGGTTTTCATCCGGCTGTGAAATAGACAGCTAAAAAATTGATAAATTCTGGTCACTTTTTCCAAACTAAATAAGACATCTTCTGACCTACGTTAACATGCAAAATGACGATTCCTTCCCTAGCTCGTCTCATCTTGCTGATGGGATCTCGAGAAAGAATGATCTTTCACATTGATATCATTTGTGCCAGTGATCATGGCGCTGCACCGAGCGGCCGCATGCGCACCCACGCCGCGCTGCTGGGCACGCCGGCGTGCACCACGAACCACAGGTAGTACCCCGGCGGCGCCACGCCGGGTGACGGCGGCGTGGCCACCTCCGCCTCGTACACCCCGACGTCCAGCTGCGCCACCCTCGTCACGGCCAGGTCCACCACCCGCTGGTTCATCCCGAACGAGTGCGTCGCGAACGCCGGCGCCACAGCCACCACGCGCACCACCTGATCTTCGGGTCCCCCTCCCGCCAGCGCGCCGCCGGGCACCTCGAACCGCACCGACGCCGCTTCCCCGTACCCGACCTCCGCTGGCGCCCCCAGCACCCGCGGCCGCAGGCCGTCGAGCCGCGTGTCGAGGTATGGCGGCAGGAACGCCTCCAGGCTCAGCTCCGTCGGGTACGTCACGTTGGCGAACACGTACCCGATGTGCGGGTTGCTCCCGCCGACGAGCACCCGGCCGTACGTGTCCAGCGTCGCCGACGAGTGGTACATCCTCGGGACGGTGGAGGCGGTCAGAACCTCGAACCGCGCGCCGTTCTGCGTGTCCGGCCGATACAGCACCGGATACATCACCGGCTCCCGTCCGAGCTCCCACCCCGCCGTCCCCGCCGCCGCGCCGTTCACGATGAGCACGTCACCGGTCGGGAGCAGCACCATGTCGCCCATCACCCGTGGCAGAGGCATCTCCTCCATGGCCCACACCGGGTTCGCGTCCGTCGGCGCGATGCGGCCGCATGTCCGCTCGGTCGGCACGAACGTGCCGTTCCGGAGCGCGAGCTGGTACGCCCCACGCGGCGCGCCCCCGCAGACCAGCACCTCGGCGTGCGTCGGGTACTCTGGGCGCAGCGGGAGGAGGACCGACGAGCCAGAGGACGGGTAGTTCCGCGGAACTCCGCCAGGGATCGTGGGGAGGCGGCGTAGCGGGGTGCGGTTGTAGGGGTCGAAGACGACGGCTCGGTCGTTGGCGAAGACGAAGACGGTGCCGTCGGGGAGGAGGTGGAGGAAGGGGTAGAGGTTGTTCTCGGCGTCCACCTCCGTGGTCTCGTCCAAGAACGGGAAGAAGGTCAGCGGCGGCAGGCCGTTGACGCCGTCGTGCGGGAAGAACTCGAAGTTGTACTGTCGCCGGCCGCCGAGGATGAGCACCCGCCCGTCGGCGAGGAGGATGTCAGTGGCGTACCATCGCCGCGCGGCCAGGAAATCCGGGAGGTCGACCCAGCCGGTCGTCGGGGAGAACAGGCGCGCGATGCGGTCGCCGTTGGAGAAGCCGCCGGTCTGGAGGAGCGTGCCGTTGGGGAGCAGCGCGGCGGACGAGCACCACGGGTTGGTGGCGAGCGGGTACGGGTGCAGCGCGTTGGACCGGAGGTCGAGGAGCACCGAGTGCGCGGAGCAGTCGGCGGGCGCGGCGGTGGCGTTCGGCGCGGCGGCCGCGGCGGCGCACGAGGCCGGGTCGAGGAGGGAGATGTTGGAGGGGCCGGAGTCGGTGCGGTCGAACATGAGGACGAAGTCCTCCGGGAGGAGCTGCATGTGCATGGCCGAGACGCCGATGTTGGCGTGGAGGAGCCGCCACTCGCCGGCCAGCGCGGCCGGCGACGTCGGCTGGGCAGGCTCCAGCTGCCACGCCGTGGCGTCGGCGCCGGCATTGTCGACGCGGCTGGTGATCAGCAGGAGGACGATGAGCAGGGGAAGGAAGGGTCTCGCCGGCTTAGGCATGGCTGCTCTGCGCGCGTGTCTTCTTTAAGTCGTTGCATCGCACCGTTGTGATGTGTTAGGATGGTATGTACAGTGTGATGTGGGTTTGTTGGGTGGAAGGTTGGTTTGGGGAGGTTGGCTTTGGAGGGAAAACACGTTTGATGGCTAAAACTTGATATCCAAGTGTAATTATGCAGTCAAACTTAAGAATTCCACCTAAGGTCCTTTCTCGCATCTTTTTTGTTAAATATTACGTAAGTACCTTGAAACAAATGATGCAAGTTAAATTTTCGAAAAAGATAACGCCTATACGTGTGGGCGTTAGCCAACTCAACCACACGCCTCCATCGCCGTTCAACAGTTTCTCCACGAATCTTGGCACGTTTTTGCTGATTTTGTGTGCCACGTAGGACAAGTTGGGTGTGTGGTGTGTGAGAGTGTTCGCCCACACGCCGGTTGCCCCCCTGCGGTCAACGGTTGCCACTCGGAGGCGTGCGGTGGAACTGCTCTGCGCCCGCACGTCACGCCCGAACTGCGGTTGCCGTCAACCACATCGCGCACTTCGCCCCCCCTCCCCTCATGGTTCCATTTACTCTCCACTTCATTACTCACCCAACCCACCCCGCAGTTCATTCGATTGGAAGAGAAGGCGAGAGGAGAAGGCGACGGCGGATGCGGAAGAGTCAACGGCATTCGCGGCCGTCGGTGGGACTCGCCGGACCGGAGCGTATTCGCCGGAGTGCCTACAGAGTGAAGGTAATGCTCCTTCCCACGGTCACGTTCCTTCCCTGCATTTCTCCCCTCTTCTCTGTGGTCAATGTTCCGCTCGAGATTCATCGAGATTCAGGCGGATTCGCGATGCTCCGGCATTCCCGCCGGCGGCGGAGTCCTGTGCTGGTCGTTTTCGGTGGCATTGCACAGTTTGGCCGCCGCCGCCGCGGCTGTCATGCCGGTGTGGCTCGGCCTGCCCGTAGCCACATCCTGGTTCTGCCTTGGGATTGAGCCGGCGTTTTTCTAGCCATTAGTTATGTATTTGTCTCGAAATGCTGTTTGCGATCAGTGCAGGAAGTTTTTTGTTGACGAATTTCAGGTTATGATAGTTGCCAATGAACCCTAGATCTAGGTAGTTGTATTTCAAAGTGCAGTATGAAGGTAGACATGATAGTTTCAGTAACTATCTGCACTGGATGGCAACTAATTCTCTGATCAACTGTGTCAGTTGCCACAAATTTGTTTTCCATGTGGCAACTATTTTTGTGCACACACTATGGCTGTTGCCATGCTGTAGGCATGATAAAGTGTAGTAAATAGGTAGTCATGGCAGTTTCAGCAACTATGTGCACTGGATGACAACTAATTTCCTAATCAAATGTGTCAGCTACCACACAGTATGATTTCCATGCGGCAAGTATTTTTGTTAACACACTAAGCCTGTTGCCATGATATAGGTAGGATAATGTGGCAAATTCACTGTACAATAGACTCATTTTTGTGTTTTGCCATGCTGACTTGTGATATCTGAACATATTTGACCGTATTACATGGCAACTCATTTTTAATATGAGGTCAGTGTGTGAGTTGCCACATTACAGGTTGTTCAGTAGATGTTTTCAACACTTTTTGAATTGTCTTGTATTTTAACATGTCAATTTCAACCTAGTACATTTGCCTTTGAATATGTGACAACTATGTGCACTGGATGGCAACTAATTTCCTGATCAAATGTGTCAGTTGCCACAAGTATGATTTCCATGTGGCAAGTATTTCTATTAACACACTATGATTGTTTCCATGATGTAGGCAGGATAATGTGGCAAATTCACTGTATCATATACTCAATTTTGTGTTTTGCCATGCAAACTTGTGATATCTGAACATATTTAGCCATACTACATGGCAACTCATTTTTAATATGAGGTCAGTGTGTGAGTTGCCACATTACAGGTTGTTCAGTAGATGTTTTCAACAATTTCTGAATTGTCTTGCATTTTAACATGGCAATTTCAACCTAGTACATTTGCCTTTGAATATATGACAACTCATTTTTTGTATGAGGACAGAGTGTGAGTTACCACATTATATGTTTGTGCAGCCGAAGATTTGTGCCTTTCTTTCGTACTATCTTGTGCTAACATGGCAACTTCAGCATTTTGTTTCAAGTGCCTTATGATCTGTACATTTTTCAAATGAAGCCAATGTGTTTTGTTGGCACATTTATTGTTGGACAATCATAGGGGGTGTGGGTGTTCATACGATATTGCCTAAACTTTTTGCCACTTTCAATTGAGCTCATGTGGCAAGTACATTCTGTTAGGTGGCAACTTCTTACTTCATACTTTCATTTTTACCCTGACATTTTGCTTTGTTCTTACCTCAGCAGAATGGCTTGCGGCGATCATCAAGACGACGATGATGATTTCATGGAGTTACCACGACAGAATCGCGCAACTAGACGGACAACAAACGGCGATGAGGTAACTGTCCACCCTCCCAGGCCCCCTTCCCCCATATGCTTTGAATGTCATTTGAGTTTGCCATCCTCTGATAGGGTCTAAACCTTCATGATAGTGAAACATGGCAACAAATGATCATTTCTCTGTTTTGCAGAAGAAGAAACGTAATCGCAATAGGGCTTCACAGGAACGCCTGACTATATTGATCGAGGGATTCGCCGACGGCCAGAAGGGAGCTGCTACTGAATTGGGGATGCAGGCTCTGATGGATGTTCGGTACAAGAATCTAGTGAACCCTGTATGCGACTGGCTCGGTGAGATTTACGAGCCCGCCTCCAGGAAATTTGTGATTCCGGGACGTGGAAGACTGCCGTTAGACGAGGAATCCGTGTTCTGCATGTTGGGTGTGCTCCATGGAGAAATCAAAGTTCCCGTATGAGGTCAATAATACGATTGAGGAAACGTTGTTTGCCTGTTTGTTTCCTGGGATGACATCCATGCCGAACACGACCGTGCTGGCAAATTCGCTGGAGGGCATGAAAACCCATGGCGAAGTTTTTAAGATGAAGCTACTCATGTACCTGATCTCAGTTGTTTTTGCGCCGACCACATCTCTTCGTCCAAGCAACAAATGCTTCCCCATCCTGGTGAATGCTCTAACTCTACTCCTTCATTTTTCCTTCAATCTTTTGACTCCTATGTCATTTGTAAGCTAGTCACTACCAGTTTTTTGATGTTTTCCCATTTTGATTTCTGATGCAGCAACTTCTTGTCCTGAAATTTATGTCCTGCAGGCAAAACTGAAAGAAGTGAAGAACATGAATTGGTGTAAGTTCATTGCGGACTTCCCGCATGATGCATTCTCAAACAAGATGTACCAGAAGGGTTGTCGACTCCATTTAATCGCATTTTTGTACTACTCTTTTGCAAACACTCCTAGCTCCTTGAGCATGCATGGCAACCATGATGGTGACATTGTGGCAATTACCATCATAACAAGATGGCAACTGCCAGCATAACAAGATGGCAACTGCCAGCATAACTAGATGGCAACTACTAACATAACTAGATGTGGCAACTAACGGAAATACATGGCAACTCTTTCCTTCTTCATGCCCTCCAACTTGATGATTGAAGGAACATACATTAGCTTCTTTTTGCAAAATACCATGATGGCAACTGATATTTTTTCTTTTTAAATTGTTGTACATCAGCTCATGTACGTCGATTGTCTTGATCTGTCCACTATGGACTTTACTGGGATAGGAGGCCCGCCGCCTCCATACAAGTTTGATGTTTCTGCGTGGACTTACGATGCTGTCAAGGTGGTGCTTGCCGCGGACAAGATAACTAATACGAAATACGGGAAACTACAGGTTAGTTCTGGCTTCTTTCTTTGCACGACATTCTTTCAATTTTGACGCTGCATAACATATGAAAAAAAATCCCCATACGACAACCGTCTGTGGCTAACAAGAGATGACTACCTTGTTAGCCATGGTTGTCTGCGCATGGTATCCATGTCTTACGCCACGTGGCAACTCTGCCATCCATTTTGGAACTTCTATCCTCTACCTCTTTTTTATTTTTTATTTTTGCAATACATGAACTGTTAGTTAGTGTTCATTGTTTTCTCTCTTTACATGCTAGCTGCTTTTTGGTTTTTTCCAGCTGATGGCCAAGCATGCTATAGACTATAGCGTATTTGGTGGGCCTCAAAACTTTGGGAAGTGGATGAATGTGCACTCAGCTCCGTCTTGTCCTGTTGAGGTAATCAAGGATATATATCTATGGTTGTGTTTGGTTTATTTTGATCTTGTGCACGTGACTTTAATACGGTTGGTTACTGCTGCTTCTTGTTTTGTGCACATGCGAGGGCACCTGTTGAGCATCTAATTGGGCAGTTTGCATCCGGAATGACCGGCTTGCTTGGGAAGTTGGTTGAGGGTTGGACGTCCCTTAATGGCTCTGACAGCGACACAGTTGCGAGGCAGTTCACTCTATTCGTTGCAGAACAAACACATTGGCCAACTGGTTGTCGTGGTCGGTACGACTACAACAGCTTGCAGGAGTTTCCTGACACACAAGATGAACTAGATGGAGATGCTGCTCTCGACAAGGACGACGATGATGACATGGAGAACGTGCAACATGACACCGACGATGATGAACATGTCAACGTTCGTGCAGGTGGTAAGAAGGGCAAGGGTGTACCAGATGTCCCCTCACCAGAGAAAGTCAAAGAACAGACAACTGCGAGAGGCAAGGGGGTGTCACCCTCAAAGAGGGGGAGGGATCCAGAGGGGGTTGGGCAGGGCTCTCCTGTCAAGAGACCTAGGACCAATCCCTTAGCTTCTAGGTGGAGGTTCGAATTCTATTTTAGTGTTTTGTCTATCCTTTCGAACAGACTGGCCCCCTTTTCCATTTGTTTTTGCTAAGCGTGGCAACAATTTTCGTGTCTGACACTTGGCACTTTTTTGCCTCTTTCTTATATGTGCAGCGAGGCGACAGCTGGTGGACGAGCAGTTACGAAGAAACAAGCACCAATGCCAACCTGTGTTTCTGCTCGATTGAACAAGGGTGCCCCTATTGCTGGTGACACGCCTTCCACTAGGTCATCTCCTCATACGTCGATGTCCAACACCGGTGATCCTGTTGTGTTGCCAGATTTGAGGAAGACAGTCAAGAAGTAGGTTATCCCTGTTCTTTTTTCATTGCCATATTGCTATATTTTTGCTTTTCAATGCAGTTGTTGAGCTTGCCACATGGGCTACTGCCATCAGTCCCACATTGCAACTGTTGTTTCTCCCATGCTCTATTTCTTTTTACTACATGACAACTCCTGCTTGTTTTGCATGGCAACTGCTAACCAGGCAAAATGGCAACTCTTATTCCACCTACATGGCAACTACCAGCTTTTCCATCTGTTTGTGCACTCATCCACACCTAGTTTTGAAATGATAGTCCTGGCACATCACACATTTCTTACATTTTTTAAGATGTGTACCATGGCAACTGCTACTTGTTCTGCATGGCAACTGCTAACTGGGCCACATGGCAACTCTTATTCCACCTACATGGCAACTATCAGCTGTTCATCTAACAATGTTCGTGTGTTTTATTTTTTTCAGGGTGAAGAAGACTACGACACACGTGACCAAGTAGAACCCCAGAGACCCACTCGAACACATACACTCAAAGCTGTCGACAGGTGGCAACTCAGACGTTCATGAGGTGCCAATGCACAAACCTGCTGCTGCACCGTCCATTGTTCCCACTAGCTCTGATGCAAGCGGCCGACCATCTCCGCCGGTTGCAGATGTGCAAGCTACGACAGCAAGCATCCGTACATCTGGGAGTGATGAGTCGGTATCTGCCAGGACTGCTGAAATATTGCCCACTCTACTCGCAATGAAGGATGCTGTTGTGAGCCATGCTACCCGATCAGCAAGTGTTGAAGTGGACGCCCCCGAGATCAACCTAAGCAAGGAAGATTCCCGCTCATCTGACACAAATTCCAAGCGCGTGGCTGGTGGCACTTCTGCGTCCACGAAAGAAGGGGCTGAGGTGACAGTTCATAATGATATGCCATCCACAGGTGAGACTCTTGGCACAACAGCTCCAGCTCATGGTGCTCCAGAGGTTGCCAAGGTGACCGTTACGCGAGCTGGTCTTCCACCTAGGCGTCGTAGCCCCCGCAAGCAATCTGCAGACACACCCAACGCGCCGGCTGTAGCTAGGAGCAGCAGAGATGACTCTGGTTATGTGCCTGCATCCACACTGTTCCCACCACCTACCAGAAGCAATGTTATGGAGAGAACGGAAGACCGGAGTACAACTGATCCAGGTGGCAAGCCGGGCACGACTGACGGAGGTGAACGTGCGAAGCAGACTGCGTCTTTACCCACAGTAGATAACCCCGGCTTAAATCTACGCACTTCTAAGCTCCCAGTCAACATCGGTGTCCCCTACAACCCAAACAAGATGATTGTCAAGAAAGCTGCGACTGATACCGCTGACAGCACACCCCGCCATACGAATAAGCCCGATGATTCTACAGCGGTCGATGCAGAAATGTCTGTTGATCTTTCACCCTTGGATTCTGCCCAGCAAGTTGTTCGCGGTCCGGCCAATAGGCAGGAGAGGCACCAATGGCCTTCACCCCACCGAGCTGTAGCCTTGGCATTGACCGCAGTCAAGATGAACTAGTGGTGCAAGATCCTTCCCCAGTTGCCTTTGCTTTCCTGGCAGGCATGGCCCCAATGATGGCGCAGCCAATGGTCGAGGGTAGGAAGGCTGTGAAGTTCACAGAGCCGATTGTGCAAGGTACATTTCTTATGCGTTTATCATTTTCATGTATACATCTTTTTAGTCTGACTTTTATCCCAAGCATTTTTTTGGGGTTCTCACTTTTTGTGATGGCAAATGTTATCTGATGGACATGGCAACTGGATTTGCTTGCACGTTGTCACCTACATTTTTCTGTTGCCATGCTGCATTTTCCATTTTGCAGGCACATGGCAACTGCAGTTGATACATCATGGCAACTGTAGTTGTTGTCACATGGCAACTACAATGCATTGCACATGGCAACTGGAGTTTCCTGCACATGTCAGCTCCCTACTTTTTGTGCCTACATCTCATATTTCTGCAACCTTTCTTTCACACTAAATTTGTTTTGTTTTCCAGGTATCCTAACCCACTTTTTTGATACTTGCAGCCACCCCTGGGGAGATTACGCCATCACTTGATGAAGCTTACCGCAGGATTGAGGAGGCAGCATTGCAGAGGAGGTCCTCACGAGGTCAGGGCCAATCAAGTTCCAACGTGCCTGCTGAGTCGGTATCTAAGGATACCATTAGAAGTGCCACCCCTGGTTCTGTGAGGCAGCGTAGGGTAGTTCACGCGCCACCCGCGGATGATTATGAGCCGGAAGTCAAGGCCACAAAGGATCAGAACCAGCTGTACGACATTGTCAAGCGCTTTGGAAATGCGAGGTCCAACAACAATCACATGAAGGAGATGAAAGCGTAATGACCACACCCTCATAAACCTCTCATTTGCTTTGCTCTTTTTTACTATTCATGCTTTTGCTATTTCTAGATATGCTCCGTTTACGTTTTATTTCTTTCTTTTACTTAGTAGACATGATTCTTTCATGTTATATCATTTTCATACAGCTCATGTTTGGACAGAACCAAGATCATACAATGCGATGCGACGTACGTTGACCTGGGTGATCTTGCCGAGTCTGTGAGGCCATTCGGCAAAATGTCTAAGAATGTAGTTGCATGTGGGATTGACTTCATCAACAAGCATATGGATATGCCTCCCGACAAAACAATCATGCAGTACACTGTGACGTGCAAAATATGGGATGGTGACTTTCACCACAAAATCGTGAGGAAGCATTTTGCTGCGCATGGTGATTTCAAGCTCACAATTAAGATGTGTGAGTACTCCTTCCTTTTTTGCACATTTTTTCCTCCCATGTTATTTTTTTGCCAGTAGCTATGCTTCAGATTTTGGCTACACCCTGTTTTGTGACAGCCGTTTCATGTGGCAACAACTGCCATGTAAAATGACTTCTGATTTGCTTTCTTAATACAACCTATGTGGCAACTTCTAACTAAAATACATGGCAACTTTGTTCATACATGGATGGCAACTTCTTTTAATTACCCACTTTAACTAACCATTATACATTGGTCTACTTTTCTTGGACCCTTGATGCTTTTATGTCACTCATGTGCCTGTTAGTGTAACCGGTGATATCTTTACATGTCATTTTCCCAACTACATCATTTCTGTTCTTAATGTGAGCTCTGCTTCTTCTTTCCTTCATTTTTGTTTGCAGGTCTTGTTCCCCATGTTCCAGGAGCTTGCACCACACGACCCACACGACAAGTGTGGTCAACACTACGTGATCTGCCTTGACCTGAAGAACTAACGTTTTGACGTGCTTGATTCAATGAGTTTAGAAGCTGATGCAGACCTTACTACGCATGCTGAATACTTCATCAACAACCTCAAAGAGACATGGAACCGTCATTATGAAAACTCAAAGGTCCAGATCAGACATTTCCCAATTGAGTATGTGGCGACTACGAATCAAGGAAATCGGTATTTTCCCATCTTTTCTTCATGTGTCCTCCAAACCAATGCTTACCCTCTTTTTGTCACCTTTGAATTGAAGTTTATGATTTTTTTCTCTATGTTCTTGTGTGTTAACCTAATTCTTTTCTTGTTTAGGCATGACTGCGGCTTTCACACGTTGGAATACCTTGCAAAGTGGGAAGGTCGACGGGTTCCTGTCGTCACAACTGCAATGGTCGTTGAGCTCCGCAAAATTTATACATGGAATTGGTTGATGAATGAAGATTTCAACACGTGGTCCAACGCACGTGAGTTCATAGAGGAAGATGTCAAGAAAGCCGCCAAGAAGTACAAGTGATCACGTGGTGCTCCATACCAAACACCCACCTTACATTCTGTTGCCGAGGAATGTACGGTATTACCTTTGTTCTTTCAAAACTATGTCCGTGTACTATGTTATGGCTGCATCTCCGTGTACCCTAGTATGTAGTGGTGGTGTGTGAGCGTCATCTGGATATTTTTTGTAATATATGTGTGGATGTGAACCTATTTTTTAGGTGTGACAGGAGATACATTTATGTTTTCAGTATTATTATGCGTTCATCGTTGGTAGTACCAGTTTGGTGTTTTGACTGCGTCTATGATGTTTGAAAACATGGCAAATGTAGTTCATCAGACATGGTTAGTGAAAGTTATCGTCCTTCTTCATTTGTCTGTTTGGTTCCTTTTTTTCATTGCTAACTGTACCGGCTAGCATGGTAGTTTGATCACGCAGCCGTAACCTGTGTGGTTGCTGCACGAGACTGTTTCAACTTGTTTCCCATAGTTTGCACCACAATACAATATGTGTGACTAAAATGCGCTGACTGAACATGGAAATCTACATGATGAAGAGTCAGTACAACTAACATGGCATATTCAGTACAACTAACATGGTAGATTCAGTACAAATAACATGGCAAATTCAGTAGAAATGGCATGGCAGATTCAGTAGAAATGGCATGGCAGATTCAGTAGAAATGGTATGGCAGATTCAGTAGAAGTTGCATGGCAGATTCAGTAGAAATTGCATGGCAGATTCAGTTCAAGTAACATGGAAAATTTAGTACCATACACGTGGCAACTGCAGTTATTCATTCATGGCATTTTGCTTCACATTCTGATGCCCCTGAAGAGTCACTCTCCAATTTTTACAAAATTTAGAACATCTAGATTACAAAAAATGTCACCATGGACCAAGTCACACTGCTCCAATGTTGCTTACGGATTGCTCGTCCCTTTCTTTGGTTTCTTGTGTTTTTCTTGAATCTCCAATCCCGGTTTGTATCTTATCTCTTTTGGACGCCCTTTTGTGATGGAACGAGGCGGGTTCCTAACCTGGGTTTGTGTGCTTGTTGTTCCAGATCCTACCTCCGAGTTTTCAGATGATGGCCCCGTGGATGAAGGCACACTTGATGTGCGGGGGAACCTGTGTAAGGCTTCCTCAGCTTTCCTCTTCTTGATCTCATCAAGCTCTCTTTTGAGGGCCTTCCTGTGTTTTTCTGCGACCCTCACTGTCTCATCACTCTTGCATGCTTCATCAATTAGTTCAGCATAGTTCTTTGTCAACACAACGTGCCTCACGGCTTCCATGGTTGACTCTGGTCTCTCGTCATGCACAGCCAAAATCGCGTTTGATGTTTGCGGCGCCAATGCGTCATCAGCGTCCCAAGTCCATCGTCGCCTTCTGAAATGGCGGTGCATTCGTGTCACCGTGTTCATGTCCATTACTTTTAGTATGTGACAGCATACAATCCCGTCCCGTTCGGATTTGCAGCATTGGCAGTAGTATTCGCCTTCGCTTACCAATGCCTTCACAAAGTAGTTCCTTCCCTTGTCCGGGTCTTCAGGTTCTGAATCCGACATGCCCATGATAGAACACACCTTGAACGTATGTTTGTCCACGTAGAAAGCTGTGTACATGCTAATACGTATCCAACATATCTATAATTTTTTATTGCTCCATGCTATATTTTTTTTGCTTTGGACATTATTGGGCTTTATTATTCACTTTTATATTATTTTTGGGACTAACCTATTAACCGGAGGCTCAGCCCAGAATTGTTGTTTTTTGCCTATTTTAGGGTTTCGAAGAAAAGGAATATCAAATGGAGTCCAAACGGAATGAAACCTTCGAGAACATGATTTTTGGAACGAACAAGATCCAGGAGACTTGGACCCTACGTCAAGCAACCAACAGGGAGGCCACGAGGTAGGGGGCGCGCCTACCCCTCCAGGCGCGCTCTCCACCCTCGTGGGCCCCCTATTTCTCCACCGACATACTTTTTCCTCCTATATATACCTACGTACCCCCAAACAATCAGATACGGAGCCAAAACCCTAATTCTACCGCCGTAACTTTCTGTATCCACGAGATCCCATCTTGGGGCCTGTTCCGGAGCTCCGTCGGAGGAGGCATCGATCACGGAGGGCTTCTACATCAACACCATAGCCTCTCCGATAAAGTGTGAGTAGTTTACCTCAGACCTTCGGGTCCATAGTTATTAGCTAGATGGCTTCTTCTCTCTTTTTGGATCTCAATAAAAGTTCTCCCCCTCTCTTGTGGAGATCTATTCGATGTAATCTTCTTTTTGCGGTGTGTTTATTGAGACTAATGAATTGTGGGTTTATGATCAAGTTTATCTATGAACAATATTTGAATCTTCTCTGAATTCTTTTATGTATGATTGGTTATTTTTGCAAGTCTCTTCGAATTATTAGTTTGGTTTGGCCTACTAGATTAATCTTTCTTGCAATGGGAGAAGTGCTTAGCTTTGGGTTCAATCTTGCGATGTCCTTTCCCAGTGACAGTAGGGGCAGCAAGGCACGTATTGTATTGTTGCCATCAAGGATAAAAAGATGGGGTTTTCATCATATTGCATGAGTTTATCCCTCTACATCATGTCATCTTGCTTAAGGCGTTACTCTGTTCTTATGAACTTAATACTCTAGATGCATGCTGGATAGCAGTCGATGTGTGGAGTAATAGTAGTAGATGCAGGCAGGAGTCGGTCTACTTGTCTCGGACGTGATGCCTATATACATGATCATACCTAGATATTCTCATAACTATGCTCAATTCTGTCAATTGCTCAACAGTAATTTGTTCACCCAACGTAAAATACTTATGCTCTTGAGAGAAGCCACTAGTGAAACCTATGGCCCCTGGGTCTATCTTCATCATATTAATCTTCCAATACTTAGTTATTTACTTTGCTTTTATTTTTCTTTGCATCTTTATCATAAAAATACCAAAAATATTATCTTATCCTATCTATCAGATCTCACTCTCGTAAGTGACCATGTAGGGATTGACAACCCCTTATCGCGTTGGTTGCGAGGATTTATTTGTTTTGTGCAGGTGCGAGGGACTAGCGCATAACCTCCTACTGGATTGATCCCTTGGTTCTCAAAAACTGAGGGAACTACTTACGCTACTTTGCTGCATCACCCTTTCCTCTTCAAGGGAAAACCAACGCAATGCTCAAGAGGTAGCAAGAAGGATTTCTGGCGCCGTTGCCGGGGAGGTTCGTGCAAGTCAAGATTTGACTCCCGACAATGAGCCATTTCTGGCGCCGTTGCCGGGGAGGTCTACGCAAAAGTCAACATACCAAGTACCCATCACAAACCCTTATCTCCTGCATTACATTATTTGCCATTTGCCTCTCATTTTCCTCTCCCACACTTCACCCTTGCCGTTTTATTCGCCCTCTCTCTCTCTCTATCCTCCCTCTCTTTCTCTATTTGCCTCTTTTTTGCACGTTCCTCGTTTTCTTGTGTGTTGGATTGCTTGCTTGTCACGATGGCTCAAGATAACACTAAATTGTGTGACTTTACCAATACCAACAACAATGATTTTATTAGCACTCCGATTGCTCCTCTTACCGATGCTGAATCTTATGAAATTAATGCTGCCTTGCTGAATCTTGTCATGAAAGATCTGTTTTTCGGCCTTCCTAGTGAATATGCCGCTACCCATCTAAATAGCTTTGTTGATTTTTGTGATATGCAAAAGAAGAAAGATGTGGATAATGATATTGTTAAATTGAAGCTATTTCCTTTTTCGCTTAGAGATCGTGCTAAAGCTTGGTTTTCATCTTTGCCTAAAAATAGTATTGACTCTTGGAATAAGTGCAAAGATGCTTTTATCTCTAAGTATTTTCCTCCCGCTAAGATCATCTCTCTTAGAAATGATATTATGAATTTTAAGCAACTTGATCATGAACATGTTGCACAAGCTTGGGAGAGGATGAAATTAATGATACGTAATTGCCCAACACATGGTTTGAATTTGTGGATGATTATACAAAAATTTTATGCCGGATTGAATTTTGCTTCTAGTAATCTTTTAGATTCGGCCGCAGGAGGCACTTTTATGGAAATCACTTTAGGAGAAGCTACTAAACTCCTAGATAATATTATGGTTAATTATTCTCAATGGCACACTGAAAGATCTACTAATAAAAAAGTGCATGCGATAGAAGAAATTAATGTTTTGAGTGGAAAGATGGATGAACTTATGAAATTATTTGCTAATAAAAGTGTTTCTTCTTATCCTAATGATATGCCTTTGTCTACTTTGATTGAGAATAATAATGAATCTATGGATATGAATTTTGTTGGTAGGAACAATTTTGGTAACGACGCGTATAGAGGAAACTTTAATCCTAGGCCTTATCCTAGCAACTCCTCTAATAATTATGGTAATTCCTACAACAATTCTTATGGAAATTATAATAAGATGCCCTCTGATTTTGAATCTAATATTAAAGAATTTATTACTTAGCAAAAGAATTTCAATGCTTTGATTGAAGAAAAATTGCTTAAGATTGATGAGTTGGCTAGGAACGTTGATAGAATTTCTCTTGATGTTGATTCTTTGAAACTTAGATCTATTCCACCTAAGCATTATATCAATGCGTCTATCAATCCATGAGAATTTCCATTGATGAGTGCAAAGAAAGAACCGCTAGGATGCGTGCTAAGAAAGATTCCTTTATAAGAGTGTGTTCTTCTAGTTTCCATGATAATAAAGATGAAGATATAAAAGTTATTGATGTGTCCCTGATTAAATATTTGTTTTGCAATATGAATCTTGATAATGATGGGACTGAATATGATCCACCTTTACCTAGAAGGCGTTCCAAAAATTCGGAGTTTTTAGATCTTGATGCTAAAATTGATAAAAGTGGGATTGAAGAGATCAAAACTCTGGATGTTAATGAACCTACTATTTTGGATTTCAAGGAATTTAATTATGATAATTGCTCTTTGATAGATTGTATTTCCTTGTTGCAATCCGTGCTAAATTCTCCTCATGCTTATAGTCAAAATAAAGCTTTTTACCAAACATATCGTTGATGCTTTGATGCAATCTTATGAAGAAAAACTTGAGTTGGAAGTTTCTATCCCTAGAAAACTTTATGATGAGTGGGAACCTACTATTAAAATTAAAATTAAATATCATGAATGATATGCTTTGTGTGATTTGGGTGCTAGTGTTTCCACGATTCCAAAAAATTTGTGTGATTTGTTAGGTTTCCGTGATTTTGATGATTGCTCTCTAAACTTGCACCTTGCGGATTCCGCTATTTAGAAACCTATGGGAAGAATTAATGATGTTCTTATTGTTGCAAATAGCCGTAGATTTTATCATTCTTGATATAGATTGCAATCCTTCATGTCCTATTATTCTTGGTAGACCTTTCCTTAGAATGATTGGTGCAATTATTGATATGAAGAAAGAAAATATTAGATTCCAATTTCCGTTAAGGAAAGGCATGGAACACTTTCCTAGAAATAAAATCAAATTACCTTATGAATCTATTATGAGAGGCACTTATGGATTGCCTACCAAAGATGGCAATACCTAGATCTATCCTTGCTTTTTATGCCTAGCTAGGGCGTTAAACGATAGCGCTTGTTGGGAGGCAACCCAATTTTATTTTTTATTCCTTGCTTTTTGCTCCTATTTAGTAATAAATAATTTATGTAGCCTCTTTTTTGGTTGTGTTTTTGTGTTTAATTAGTGTTTGTGCCAAGTAGAACCGTTGGGAAGACTTGGGGAAAGTCTTGTTAATCTTGCTGCAAAAAAAATAGAAACTTTAGCGCTCACGAGAACTGCTGCCATTTTTATTTGGAAAGTGATATTTAGTTAATTCTTTTTGACTATGATTAATAGATAAATTCCTCACGTCCAGCAATTTATTTTAGAATTTTGGGGGTTCCATATCTTGTGCTAGCTACAGATTACTATAGACTGTTCTGTTTGTGACAGATTCTTTTTTTCGTGTGTTGTTTGCTTATTTTGATGAATCTATGGCTAGTAAAATAGTTTATAAACCATAGAGAATTTGGAATACAGTAGGTTTAATACCAATATAAATAAAGAATGAGTTCATTACAGTACCTTGAAGTGGTGTTTTGTTTTCTTTCGCTAACGGAGCTCACGAGATTTTCTACTTTAAGTTTTGTGTTGTGAAGTTTTCAAGTTTTGGGTAAGGATTTGATGGATTATGGAACAAGGAGTGGCAAGAGACTAAGCTTGGGTATTCCCATGGCACCCCCAAGATAATCTAAGGACACCAAAAAGCCAAAGCTTGGGGATGCCCCGGAAGGCATCCCCTCTTTCGTCTACTTCCATCGGTAACTTTACTTGGAGCTATATTTTTATTCACCATATGATATGTGTTTTGCTTGGAGCGTCTTGTATGATTTGAGTCTTTGCTTTTTAGTTTACCACAATCATATTTTCTGTACACACCTTTTGAGAGAGACACGATTCAGAAATTATTAGAATACTCTATGTGCTTCACTTATATCTTTTGAGTTATATAGTTTTGCTCTATGTACTTCACTTATATCTTTTAGAGCACGGTGGTGGATTTGTTTTATAGAAACTATTGATCTCTCATGCTTCACTTATATTATTTTGAGAGTCTTAAATAGCATGGTAATTTTCTTAAATAATCCTAATATGCTAGGTATTCAAGATTAGTAAAAACTTTCTTATGAGTGTTTTGAATACTAAGAGAAGTTTGATGCTTGATGATTGTTTTGGGATATGGAGGTAGTGATATTAAAGTTGTTCTAGTTGAGTAGTTGTGAAATTGAGAAATACTTGTGTTGAAGTTTGCAAGTCTCGTAGCATGCACGTATGGTAAACGTTATGTAACAAATTTGAAACATGAGGTGTTCTTTGATTGTCTTCCTTATGAGTGGCGGTTGGGGACGAGCGATGGTCTTTTCCTACCAATCTATCCCCCTAGGAGCATGCGCGTAGTGCTTGGTTTTTGATGACTTGTAGATTTTTGCAATAAGTATGTGAGTTCTTTATGACTAATGTTGAGTCCATGGATTATACGCACTCTCACCTTTCCATCATTGCTAGCCTCTTCGGTACCGTGCATTGCCCTTTCTCACATTGAGACTTGGTGCAAACTTCGCCGGTGCATCCAAACCCCGTGATATGATACGCTCTGTCACACATAAACCTCCTTATATCTTCCTCAAAACAGCCACCATACCTACCTATTATGGCATTTCCATAGCCATTCCGAGATATATTGCCATGCAACTTTCCACCATCCTGTTTATCATGACACGTTCATCATTATCATATTGCTTTGCATGATCATGTAGTTGGCATCGTATTTTTGTCAAAGCCACCGTTCATAATTCTTTCATACATGTCACTCTTGATTCATTGCATATCCCGGTACACCGCCGGAGGCATTCATATAGAGTCATACCTTGTTCTAGTATCGAGTTTTAATCATTGAGTTGTAAATAAATAGAAGTGTGATGATCATCATTTAATAGAGCATTGTCCCAATAAAAAAGGCCAAAAAGAGAAGGCCCAAAAAAAGATAAATGAAAAGGGACAATGCTACTATCTTTTTTTCCACACTTGTGCTTCAAAGTAGCACCATGATCTTCATGATAGAGAATCTCTTGTTTTGTCACTTTCATATACTAGTGGGAATTTTTCATTAGAGAACTTGGCTTGTATATTCCAACAATGGGCCTCCTCAAGTGCCCTAGGTCTTCATGAGCAAGCAAGTTGGATGCACACCCACTAGTTTCTTTTGTTGAGCTTTCATACATTTATAGCTCTAGTGCATCTGTTGCATGGCAATCCCTACTCATTGCATTAACATCAATCGATGGGCATCTCCATAGCTCATTGATTAGCCTCGTTGATGTGAGACTTTCTCATTTTTTGTCTTCTCCACATAACCCCCATCATTATACTCTATTCCACCCATAGTGCTATATCCATGGCTCATGCTCATGTATTGCATGAAGGTTTATAAAGTTTGAGATTACTAAAGTATGAAACAATTGCTTGGCTTGTCATCGTGGTTGTGCATGATGAGAGCATTCTTGTGTAACAAAAATGGAGCATGACTAAACTATATGATTTTGTAGGGATGAACTTTCTTTGGCCATGTTATTTTGAGAAGACATAATTTCTTAGTTAGTATGCTTGAAGTATTATTATTTCTATGTCAATATTAAAGTTTTATCTTGAATCTTTCGGATCTGAATATTCATACCACAATTAAGAAGAATTACATTGAAATTATGCCTAGTAGCATTCCACATCAAAAATTCTGTTTTTATCATTTACCTACTCGAGGACGAGCAGGAATTAAGCTTGGGGATGCTTGACACGTCTCCAACGTATCTATAATTTTTTATTGCTCCATGCTATATTATCTTCTGTTTTGGACATTATTGGGATTTATTATTCACTTTTAGATTATTTTTTGGACTAACCTATTTACCGGAGGCCCAGCCCAGAATTGCTGTTTTTTTGCCTATTTTAGGGTTTCGAAGAAAAGGAATATCAAACGGAGTCCAAACGGAATGAAACCTTCGGGAACATGATTTTTGTAACGAATAAGATCCAGGAGACTTGGACCCTACGTCAAGCAACCAACAGGGAGGCCACGAGGTAGGG
>NC_041386.1:499163134-499194268 GCF_002162155.2 Triticum dicoccoides | reverse complement strand
CGTGGGCCCCCTGTTGCTCCACCGACGTACTTTTTCCTCCTATATATACCTATGTATCCCCAAACGATCATATACGGAGCCAAAACCCTAATTCCACCGCCGTAACTTTCTGTATCCACGAGATCCCATCTTGGGGCCTGTTTTGGAGCTCCACCGGAGGAGGCATCGATCACGGAGGGCTTCTACATCAACACCATAGCCTCTCCGATGAAGTGTGAGTAGTTTACCTCGGACCTTCGGGTCCGTAGTTATTAGCTAGATGGCTTCTTCTCTCTTTTTGGATCTCAATACAAAGTTCTCCCCCTCTCTTGTGGAGATCTATTCGATGTAATCTTCTTTTTGCGGTGTGTTTGTTGAGACCGATGAATTATGGGTTTATGATCAAGTTTATCTATGAACAATATTTGAATCTTCTCTGAATTCTTTTATGTATGATTGGTTATCTTTGCAAGTCTCTTCAAATTATCAGTTTGGTTTGGCCTACTAGATTGATCTTTCTTGCAATGGGAGAAGTGCTTAGCTTTGGGTTCAATCTTGTGGTGTCCTTTCCCAGTGACAGTAGGGGCAGCAAGGCACGTATTGTATTGTTGCCATCGAGGATAACAAGATGGGGTTTTCATCATATTGCATGAGTTTATCCCTCTACATCATGTCATCTTGCTTAAGGCGTTACTCTGTTCTTATGAACTTAATACTCTAGATGCATGCTGGATAGCGGTCGATGTGTGGAGTAATAGTAGTAGATGCAGGCAGGAATCGGTCTACTTGTCTCAGACATGATGCCTATATACATGATCATACCTAGATAGTCTCATAACTATGCTCAATTCTGTCAATTGCTCAACAGTAATTTGTTCACCCACCGTAAAATACTTATGCTCTTGAGAGAAGCCACTAGTGAAACCTATGGCCCCCGGGTCTATCTTCATCATATTAATCTTCCAATACTTAGTTATTTACTTTGCTTTTATTTTACTTTGCATCTTTATCATAAAAATACCAAAAATATTATCTTATATATCTATCAGATCTCACTCTCGTAAGTGATCGTGTAGGGATTGACAACCCCTTATCGCGTTGGTTGCGAGGATTTATTTGTTTTGTGCAGGTGTGAGGGACTAGCGCGTAGCCTCCTACTGGATTGATACCTTGGTTCTCAAAAACTGAGGGAAATACTTACGCTACTTTGTTGCATCACCATTTTCTCTTCAAGGGAAAACCAACGCAGTGCTCAAGAGGTAGCACATGTTGGCATGCTTTATTTCTTTCTGGAATCTGCAAGTTTTGTGTGGTTTTTGTTAAACTCTTGTGTGAAGTTTTTTGTAGCACCTTTTGTTGTTGTGGCCAATGGAATTACAGTTCGTTCAAACATGGCAACTACAGTTCATCGAACATGGCAACTACAGTTGAGTAAACATGGCAACTACAGTTCATTAAACATGGCAACTGCAGTTCACTAAACATGGCAACTACATAACAACTTCATTTGGCATTTGCATTCCATACCATCGTGTCCAGTGGAAGTACAATTCATTAAACATGGCAACTGCAATTCATGAAACATGGCAACTGCAGTTGAGCAAACATGGCAACTATAGTTCATTAAACATGGCAACTATAGTTCATTAAACATGGCAAACTGTAGTTCATTAAACATGGCAACTACATATCATGGTTACTCTGTACTCAATGGCTACTTTTAAAAAAAATCACCATTTTCAAATAAGCTTTTCAACTGCATTGCATTCTACATGGCACCTACTACCTCCATGATTTGTGCAAATAAGATTGTAACACAACCGACTTACTTGTTAAAAATCTTGTTGGTGTACATCTTGCTCATCTGCCTCTCCATTGGTAAATACGTTAGCAATTTTGACTGCTTGAGCGCGGTGTTTGCTTCTTGCTGTAGCTCGGACCCCAGTATTTTTTGTTGCAAAGTGGTGTACTGCTTAGCAAACTGTAGCAATGAGTTACCAAGGCTGACGTACCGCTTCAAAACAGCATTGAACCCCTCACTGCGCTGTGTAGTCTACAGAAACAGGAAGAAGCACTGCATGAAGTAGGCCGGCACCCAATACATTCGCTTTTCCCACAAGCTAGCAAGTGTCTCGTGGTATTGGACTTGATATGTTTAAATCATAGCCATCCAGGTCCTTTCAAACTCCTCCACCGTCAAGCTGTGGTCCACGCACAGCTCGAATGCCTTGTGCAGCTCTGGATGGTCAGCAAAGAACGGTCCTAGCATCTCCTCAGCCTTATTTATGATGTGCCACCTGCAGTGTGCAGTGCCTGTGCACTGCCAATGGGAAGACCTCCTCTATGCCTGCACGCATGCTAAAATCCTGGTCTGTTATTATGTTCATCAGAGCAAGTCCACCCATGCACTCCAAGAAGGTCTTGAACAGCCAAATTTACCCATCCATGTCTTCGTTCCGAACGAGCCCGCATCCGAACTGCAATGACTGATTGTGGCTATTTATTCCTATGAATGGAGCGCATGGCATCTTGTACATATTAGTGAGATATGTTGCGTCGAATAAAATGCAGTCTCGGAAATGTTTGCAGGCTCTTCTTGCAGCACCATCCACCCAATACATGTTCCTGACACGGTCCTCATCGTCCAATCTTATCCTGTAGAAGAAATTTGGATCTTCTTTTGCTTTCTCATCGAAGTAGACTATCATGGCTTCTATGTCAGCCAACTTGCTTTCTCTATGATACTTTGCCTTTAGGATTGTGACGTCCGCCGGTATGTAGGGCATGCTACTCAGAGTCCCATTTTTGCTGTGGATGAGGGAGAGTATCTAGACCATTCTTGATGGACTGGCGTTACAATCATGTAGCAGCTTTATGAATTTCTTCTCGAGGGGGGTGAATCCCCTGTGGGCGGTCAGAAATTTTACCAGGTCAAACTTATTTATTAGCTCATGGTTGTGCTTGTCAAAATATTCATTGACCACCCACTGTGCTCCATCTACGTTCAGCTTACATCGGACAGGGCATTCCGTCTTGACAATGATACCTCTCTTTCGTTCTGGAACGACAGGCGCATCACCTTTGCCCTTCTTGTTTCTTCGTTCCTTGTAGCACCTGATCTCACCTCTGCTAGTTTTTTTAATTTTCCTGTGGTATTCGGTGTTGACCGCAAACCCATGGAACTTTTCATATGTCTGGTAGAATTCCTTTGCATCTTCAAACGAATCAAATCTCTGCCCAAGATACGGTGCCTGAGGTACTATGATTTCTGATTGCCCACCATCTTCATCCCCTTGTGCTTCGTCATCGGTTTCATCATACACTTTAGTATCAGCGGCTGTTTCATCTACTTGAGTGTTGCTTGTGCTGGTCTGCAAAGGTGTGCTTGTCGGCATTGCTGGAACGATTGCCATTTCCGACAGTGACTTGGCGTTGTTTGTGGCATGAGTGTTGGCTGGCTGGTGGAACATGTCTTCCGTGCGCTCAGAGCTCCCCACATTAGATGTCCCCGCGCTGCTGTTAATTGTAGTTGAAGGTCCTGCAATAAAAAATCAGGTACGAGCATAAGATTTTGCTTGAATGGCATGTTTATCATAACGGAGTACAGCAACTGCATGTGATTTTGCATGACATCAATCACACAGCAAGCCGTGAATCTGCATATGGCCATGCATGGCAACTATAATTCTCCAGTAATGGCAGATGCAGTCCAACAACATGGCAACTACTATTGCCAACACATGGCAACCAGCATCTTTTAGCATCAGAACTTGTAGTATATAGCAATGGCAGCTACAGTCCAACATACATGGCAACTACCGTTGCCAACACATGGAAACAAGTATATTCCAGCATCAAAACTTGTATTCTAGTCCCGAGCTTAGTACGCAAATGTGAACAATCATGAATGTTCCACCCACTCTTATAGCAATTGGCAAATCCCGAAGGCAATATACGACTCTTTTTGCACATGACCACTTGGTAGCATTTTTTGTTGGTTTTTTCCACCACCACCGTTACAAATCTACTTTTCCTCACATGCTATTCCCACAAAAGCAAATGCAGTACTGCTTTCTGGTTCACATTATTTTTTACCTTGATGTGCCGCATGTGCCGATCTTGTGTGGTCTGTCATTCCAAATTGATGTGCTCTATTGATGACCCACAAGTATAGGGGATCTATTGTAGTCCTTTCGATAAGTAAGAGTGTCGAACCCAACGAGGAGTAGAAGGAAATGATAAGCGGTTTTCAACAAGGTATTCTCTGCAAGCACTGAAATAATAGGTAACAGATAGTTTTGTGATAGGATAATTTGTAACGAGTAGCAAGTAATAAAAGTAAATAAGGTGTAGCAAGATGGCCCAGTCCTTTTTGTAGTAAAGGACAAGCCTGGAAAAACTCTTATATGATGTAAAGCACTCCCGAGGACACATGGGAATATCGTCAAGCAAGTTTTCATCATGTTCATATGATTCGCGTTCAGTACTTTGATAATTTGGTATGTGGGTGGACCGGTTCTTGGGTGCTGTCCTTACTTGGACAAGCATCCCACTTATGATTAAACTCTATTGCAAGCATCCGCAACTACAACAAAAGTATTAAGGTAAACCTAACCATAGTAGGAAACATTTGGATCCAAATCAGCCCCTTACGAAGCAACGCATAAACTAGGGTTTAAGCTTCTGTCACTCTAGCAACCCATCATCCACTTATTACTTCCCAATGCCTTCCTCTAGGCCCAAATAATGGTGAAGTGTCATGTAGTCGACATTCACATAACACCACTAGAGGAGAGACAACATACATCTCATCAAAATATCGAACGAATACCAAATTCACATGACTACTAATAGCAAGACTTCTCCCATGTCCTCAGGAACAAACGTAACTACTAACAAAGCATATTCATGTTCATAATCAGAGGGGTATTAATATGCATATAGGATCTGAACATATTATCTTCCACCAAATAAACCAACTAGCATCAACTGCAAGGAGTAATTAACACTACTAGCAACCCACAGGTACCAATCCCGGACTTAGAGACAAGAATTGGATACAAGAGATGAACTAGGGTTTGAGAAGAGATGGTGCTGGTGAAGATGTTGATGGAGATTGCCCTCTCCCGATGAGAGGAGCGTTGGTGATGACGATGGTGATGATTTCCCCCTCCCGGAGGGAAGTTTCCCCGGCAGAACAGCTCCGCTAGAGCCCTAGATTGGTCCCGTCAAGGTTTAGCCTCGTGGCGGCGGAGTCTCGTCCGGAAAGATGGCTTATGATTTTTTCCTCATCGAAAGACTCCATATAGCAGAAGATGGTCATCGGAGGGCCACCAGGGGGTCCATGAGGTAGGGGGCCGCGCCCAGGGGGGTAGGGCGCGCCCCCCACCCTCGTGGGCAGGGTGTGGCCCCTGGTGAACTTCTTGTGCTCAGTATTTATTATATATTCTGAAAATGAATTCCGTGAAGTTTCAGGACTTTTGGAGCTGTGCAGAATAGGTCTCTAATATTTGCTCCTTTTCCAGCCCAGAATCCCAACTGTCGGCATTCTCCCTCTTTATGTAAACCTTGTAATAAGAGAGAATAGGCATAAGTATTGTGACATAATGTGTAATAACATCCCATAATGCAATAAATATCGATATACAAGCATGATGCAAAATGGACGTATCAACTCCCCCAAGCTTAGACCTCGCTTGTCCTCAACGAAAGCCGAAATCGGCAAATATGTCCACATGTTTAGAGATAGAGGTGTCGATAAAAATAAAATATGGACATGAGGGCATCATGATCATTCTTAGAACAACAACTTATATAACTTTTGTCATATGATTTCTTATGCTAGAGTAATAATTCAATCACAATTTCAAGTATGAATCATAAACTTCATTGAAAACTAACAAACTATAATCTCAGTCATTGGAGCAATTGCAATTTATCATAACATAGGAAAGAGTCAATATAAGAGCTTTTCAGCAAGTCCACATACTCAACTATCATATAGTCTTTCATAATTGCTAACACTCACGCAATACTTATGGGTATGGAGTTTTAATCGGACACAGAGAAAGATAGGGGCTTATAGTTCTGCCTCCCAATGTTTTACCTCAAGGGTAATGTCAACAATAATAGTTCATGAAAACTCACATCCAATTAGCCATATATACCAGGATCTTTCCAACATGTTGTGCTTGCCAAAAGATAAAATGTAAAAAGGAAGGGTGAAGATCACCATGACTCTTATGTAAGGCAGGAGATAAAAGTAAAAGATAGGCCCTTCGCAGAGGGAAGCAGAGGTTTTCATGCGCTTTTATGGTTGGATGCACAAAATCTTAATGCGAAAGAACGTCACTTTATATTGCCACTTGTGATATGGACCTTTATTATGCTGTCCGTCGCTTTTATTTCTTCCATATCACACGATCGTATAAAGCTTATTTTCTCCCACACTAATAAGTCATACATCTTTAGAGAGCAATTTTTATTGCTTGCACCAATGACAACTTACTTGGAGGATCTTACTCAATCCATAGGTAGGTACGGTGGACTCTCATGGCAAAACTGGTTTAAGGGTGTTTGGAAGCACAAGTAGTATCTCTACTTGGTGCGATGAATTTGGCTAGCATGAGGGGGAAAGGCAAGCTCAATCATGTTGGATGATCCATGACAATATAATTTCTCTCGGATGTAAGAAAACATAACCCATTACGTTATCTTCCTTGTCCAACGTCAACTCTTTAGCATGTCATATTTTAATGAGTGCTCACAATCATAAAAGATGTCCAAGATAGTATATTTATATGTGAAGACCTCTCTTTCTTTATTACTTCCTATTAATTGCAACGATGACCAAAACTATGTTTGTCAATTCTCAACAACTTTTATTCATCATACTCTTTCTATGTGAAGTCATTACTCTCCATAAGATCCATATGATCTCTTTTATTTCCTTTTTATTCTTTCTCTTTTATTTTATTCACTCAAGATCATGGCAAAATAATCAAGCCCTTGACTCAACACTAAACTTTATTATATATAGCTCACAGACTCGATTACATAGAAGGATCATAAAGCAAAACTCACAACTAGATCATACTAAAACTTTATTCTACTAGATCAAGATATTACCAAAAGGATCGATCTAAGAAAAACGGTAAAGATAGAAGTGATGGTGATACGATACCGGGGCACTCCCCCAAGCTTGGCAGTTGCCAAGGGGAGTGCCCATACCCATGTGATTATGTCTCTCTTTTCGGGGATGGTGATGTGATATTCTTGGTGATGATGCCCCTCAGGATATGATTCTCCTCCTCGAGCTTATTGACTTGCTGCTTGAGGTCCATTATTTCCTTTCGAAGTTTTCCTGTAACAGCCAAAGCTCGCTGCACCCAAGGGTGTTGCATAGCTGCGGGAGAACCAGTGACACTCTTTTTCATATTCTCATAAGAAAGAAATCTAACATTGGAAGGGATAACCGAGTTTGGAATAGCCGAGCTCTGCAGTTCCCCCATTGTGAATCCAGCTCGGAAGCGGGAAGTGACTTCTTGATCCTCCTCCATGGCATCTATCCTCTTCAAATCAGCCTCCATCTCTTCCTCTGTTGCTGGCCCAAAGTGGTCAACATTATTGTTTGCCATTGATCACGGTGCCGGATGAGACACCCGGCTCTCCCCGACTGACTCTTGCGAAGACATCTTGCTCTAATCTGCAGCAGCAATAGCTCGAAACACAAACAGAGGATAATTGCGTGATACGGGAGTCAAAACCTCTGGGAGATTATATACTGAATTTTTACCGACCAAAATACGTGTCGTGTAAGAAAACGAAGTCTGGAGAGCACACGAGGTGCTCACGAGGTAGGGGGCGCCCTCCACCCTCATGGAGCCCTCGTGTCCTTCCCGGACTGCTTCTTATTTTTCTATTTTTCTAAATATTCCAAAATGGAAGAAAATTGCCATTAGAACTGTTTTGGAGTTGGTTTACTTACCGTACCACATACCTATTCCTTTTCGGAGTCTGAAATGTTCCAGAAAGTGTCTCTTATGTATTCCTCTGGGGTTACGGTTTCAATAACATTGGTTTCAACATTTATAGGATCAAGTGAGATATAATGTTTAATTCTTTGACCGTTCACGTGACGCCCCCGATTTGACCGTACACTAACCATACACGCAAACGTGTACGATTAAGATCAAGGACTCACGGGAAGATATCACAACACAACTCTACAAATAAAATAAGTTATACAAGCATCATATTACAAGCCAGGGGCCTCGAGGGTTCGAATACAAGATCTCGATCATGGATGAGTCAGCGGAAGCAACAATATCTGAGTACAGACATAAGTTAAACAAGTTGCCATAAGATGGCTAGCACAAACTGGGATACATATTGAAAGAGGCGCAGGCCTCCTGCCTGGGATCCTCCTAAACTACTCCTGGTCATCGTCAGCGGCCTGCACGTAGTAGTAGGCACCTCCAGTGTAGTAGGAGTCGTCATCGACGGTGGCGTCTGGCTCCTGTGCTCCATCGTCTGGTCGAAACAATCGGGTATAGAAAAGGGGAAAAGGGGGAGCAAAGCAACCGTGAGTACTCATCCAAAGTACTCGCAAGCAAGGAGCTACACTACATATATATGCATTGGTATCAAATGGAAAAGGGGTATCATATGTGGACTGAACTGCAGAATGCCGGAATAAGAGGGGGATAGCTAGTCCTATCGAAGACTACGCTTCTGGCCACCTTCATCTTGCAGCACGTAGAAGAGAGTAGAAGGTAAGTTCACCAAGTAGCATCGTGTAGCATAATCCTACCCGGTGATCCTCTCCTCGTCGCCCTGTTAGAGAGCTATCACCGGGTTGTATCTGGCACTTGAAAGGGTGTGTTTTATTAAGTAACCGGTTCTAGTTGTCATAAGGTCAAGGTACAACTCCAAGTCGTCCTGTTATCGAAGATCATGGCTATTCGAATAGATTAACTTACCTACAGGGGTGCACCACATTTCCCAACACGATCGATCCTCTTCGGCCGGACACACTTTCCTGGGTCATGCCCGGCCTCGGAAGATCAACATGTCGCAGCCCCACCTAGGCACAACGGAGAGGTCAGCACGCCGGTCTAAAAATCCTATGGCGCAGGGGTCTGGGCCCATCGCCTGTTGCACACCTGCACGTTGCGAACGCGGCCGGTAAGCAGACCTAGCCTTCCTAATACAAGAGCAGGCGTTCCGGCCCAATCCGGCGCGCGCCGCTCAGTCGCTGACGTCACGAAGGCTTCGGCTGATACCACGACGTCGAGTGCCCATAACTGTTCCCGCATAGTTGGTTAGTGCGTATAGGCCAGTGGCCAGACTCAGATCAAATACCAAGATCTCGTTAAGCGTGTTATTTTGACATAACCGCGGACGCCGACCAGGGCCAGGCCCACCTCTCTCTTAGGTGGTCTCAACCTGCCCTGTCGCTCCGCCTCAAAGTAACAGCAGGGGGCCGTCGGGAACCCAGGCTCACCACTACCTGGGTGGAACCACCTGCCCCTTCAACCCCCAACATCGGAATCACTTGCGGGTACTCAACGAGCCGACCCGACTTTAGTCACAACATGTATAGTATGTATATATAGTATAAACCATGATCAACACCCGACGTGATCACGGCCCGATAGTATAGCGTGGCAGACTGACAAGAATGTAGGGCCACTGATGATAATCTAGCATCCTATACTAAGCATTTAGGATTGCAGGTAAGGTATCAACAGTTGTAGCAACAATGTCAGGCTATGCATCAGAATAGGATTAACGGAAAGCAGTAACATGCTACACTACTCTAATGCAAGCAGTAGAGAGAAGAGTAGGCGATATCTGGTGATCAGGGGGGAGGGTTTTGCCTGGTTGCTCTGGCAAGTAGGGGTCGTCAACAACGTAGTCGGACGGGGCACCAACAGCGGTGTCAGTCTCGTAGTCTACCGGAGATAAGAGGGGGGAAAACAATGAATACAATGCAAACAGATGCGTAACGATGCATGACATGTCAAGTAGCGGTGCTAGGTGTGCCCTAACGCGGTATGAGGTGATACCGGTGAAGGGGGGAAAACATCCGGGAAAATATTCCCGGTGTTTCGCGTTTTCGGACAGACGGACCGGAGGGAGAAGGTAGCAGGTTCGCTATGCTAGGGACGCGTGGTGAACGAACGGACTACGTATTCGGATTCGTCTCGTCGTTCTGAGCAACTTTCATGTAGAAAACATTTTCATCCGAGTTACGGTTTATTTTATATTAATTTTCTAAATTTTAATCATTTTCTAAAATTACTAATAATTCGAGTTGACCAGGTCAGTTTGACTGGTCAAAGGGAGAAGGTGTGACCCACATGGCATAGGCTATACCTAAACATATATAGTTAAAAAGTATCATAATCAAATGAGGCCAACATGTCATATGCACATTAGAAAATTTAGTGCACTAATCTAATCCTAGAACTATCCTATCTCCAATTAACTAAGCCGGCCAGAGACACAGCCGAATGTGCATCCTGTGTACACATGCACGGCCATGGCAAAGCATCAGCAAAGCAGCTTGGCGGCAGCAGCAAAGCATTAGCAAGCAGCGGCAGCAAGTAGCATCAGCAGCGGCGGCGCTCGCAGCGGAAGCAGTACAGAGCAGCAGTAGCACAGCAACGCAAGTAGCGGCAGCTAGGAGCAGCACGCAGCTGGCACCGGGAGGTTGCGGCGGCGGCCAGAGGCGGACGCAGCTGGAGCGCGGGCGGCGCGGGATGTGACCGGCGCGGAGTGACGGCGGTGCAGGCGACGGCCGGTCTGGGCGGGAGCGGGCGCTCGCGCGGAGTGGTCAAGGCTGCGGCAGGAGCAGACAAGCACACATCGAAGCAGGGGCGAGTACGCGTACACTGAGCTTCGGCCATGGCGGCCGCCGACTCGAACAGGCGACTACGGCAACGGATCGAGACTGGGGCGACGGGGATTCGGAGGAGGAGCTCACCGCGGTGCGGATGACGAGCTCGGGGGCCGGAGGTGGACCGGTGTGGCAGCAATCGACGGCGAGATGCCGCAGCCATGGCAGAGAAACGACGATGAAGGCGACAATGTGGTGCGTCCCTGCTCTAACCAATTGCATTAGTGGATGGAGAAGTCAATGCCAGAGCTGGTGGACATCACCCTGGGCGCCGGGGAGCACGTAGGCCGTGGCAATGCGACGACGGGCGCTGTCACTGCGCGAGTTCTTGAGCTCCTTTTAGAGCAGAGGAGGAGGGGGCGCGATGGGGAAAAGGAAGGGGTCGAGCGAGGGCTTCTAGGGTTTCACAGGGAGCGCACTTATAGGCCGGGGGGCACGTGGAAGCCATCCATGGCCATGGCGCCATGGATGCACGCCACACCCTCCCTGTCTCCTGTGTGTACAGACTACAGAGGGGGGTGAGGTGTGGAGGCGGGCTAGCCTTGCACTGTGGTCCAGAGCCCAATGGCACATTGGGGCTTTACTTTTCTTTTCTCTTTTCTCTTTCTCCTCTCTTGTTTTCATTTTTCTTAATGTCTCTACTGTTTTGCACTATTGTTTTGCTACAATTTGATTTTTTTTAACTGTGAAACTTGTCACAAAAACACAGGGCAATATTCTAGGGCTGCACAAAAGTTTGAGAGCACTTGAGAGTGTTTAAAATATTTACATGAAATTGAAAAGGTTAATTAATTGTTGCTGGCCCACATTAAAAGTTTATGTGGTTAATTTAAAAATTCAGTTGATGTTGGTTTCACTTCGACAAATACCAGGGGAATAATTATAATATTGTTGACACTTTTGTTTGACCATTTGAAGAAAATGTTTTCTGACTTGCATTTTAAATTGGATTTTTGGAGTTGATTTGAAAAAGGTGGCAATTAGCATAGTGATCATGATGACATGGACACCATTAGGGGGAGATCATTGTAGCTTATCACTAGAGGTGTTACATCTCGGTGCCGGATGAGACACCCGGCTCTCCCCGACTGACTCTTGCGAAGACATCTTGCTCTAATCTGCAGCAGCAATAGCTCGAAACACAAACAAAGGATAATTGCGTGATACGGGAGTCAAAACCTCCGGGAGATTATATAATGAATTTTTACCGACCAAAATACGTGTCGTGTAAGAAAACGAAGTCCGGAGAGCACACGAGGTGCCCACGAGGTAGGGGCGCGCCCAGGGGGTAGGGCGCGCCCTCCACCCTCGTGGAGACCTCGTGTCCTTCCTGGACTGCTTCTTATTTTTCTATTTTTAAATATTCCAAAACGGAAGAAAATTTCCATTAGAATTGTTTTGGGGTCGGTTTACTTACCGTACCACTACCTATTCCTTTTCGGAGTCTGAAACGTTCCAGAAAGTGTCCCTTATGTATTCATCCGGGGTTACGGTTTCAATAACATTGGTTTCAACATTTATAGGATTACCTGAGATATAACATTTAATTCTTTGACCGTTCACCACCTTCGGATTTGTGCCTTCGAAGTTGTTGATTTTTATGGCACCGGGGCGATAGACCTCCTCGATAATGTAAGGACCTTCCCATTTAGAGAGAAGTTTTCCTGCAAAAATTTTAAACGAGAGTTGTATAGCATAATCACCTACATTAAACTAACGTTTTTGTATTCTTTTGTCATGCCATCTTTTAACTTTTTCTTTAAATAATTTGGCATTCTCATAGGCTTGGGTTCTCCATTCATCAAGTGAGCTAATGTCAAATAACCTCTTCTCACCGGCAAGTTTGAAATCATAGTTGAGCTCTTTAATAGCCCAATAAGCCTTATGTTCTAGTTCTAGAGGTAAGTGACATGCTTTTCCATAAACCATTTTATATGGAGACATACCCATAGGATTTTTATATGCAGTTCTATAGGCCCATAATGCATCATCAAGTTTCTTGGACCAATTCTTTCTAGATCTATTAACAGTCTTTTGCAAAATTAATTTAAGTTCTCTATTACTCAATTCTACTTGACCACTAGACTGTGGGTGATAAGGAGATGCAATTCTATGATTAACATCATATTTAGCAAGCATTTTACGGAAAGCACCATGAATAAAATGTGAACCAGCATCAGTCATTAAATATCTAGGGACTCCAAACCTCGGAAAAATAACTTCTTTAAGCATCTTAATAGAGGTGTTATGATCAGCACTACTAGTTGGAATAGCTTCTACCCACTTAGTAACGTAATCAACAACAACTAAAATATGTGTATAACCATTGGAGGCAGGAAAAGGTCCCATATAATCAAAGCCCCAAACATTAAATGGTTCAATAACAAGTGAATAATTCATAGGCATTTCTTGACGTCTACTAATATTACCAATTCTTTGACATTCATCACAAGATAAGACAAACTTACGAGCATCCTTGAAGAGAGTAGGCCAATAAAAACCGAATTGCAATACCTTGTGTGCAGTTCTATCTCCAGCATGGTGTCCCCCATAAGCCTCGGAGTGACACTTGCATAGGATATGTTCCTGTTCATGCTCAGGTACACAACGTCTAATAACACCATCTACTCCTTTATAAAGATGTGGGGTCATCCCAAAAGTAATGCCTCAAATCATAGAAAAACTTTTTCTTTTGCTGGTATGTGAAACTAGGTGGTATAAATTTAGCAACAATGTAATTAGCATAATCAGCATACCATGGAGCAGTATGAGAAGCATTTATGACATTTAGTTGTTCATCAGGAAAGTTATCATCAATAGGTAGTGGGTCATCAAGAACATTCTCTAGTCTAGACAAGTTTTCTGCAATGGGGTTCCCAGCTCCCTTTCTATCAATAATATGCAAATCAAATTCTTGTAGCAAGAGAACCCATCTAATAAGTCTAGGTTTAGCATATTTCTTATCCATAAGATATTTAATAGCAGCATGATCAGTGTGAATAGTTACTTTAGAATCAGCAATATAAGGTCTGAACTTATCACAAGCAAATACAACTGCTAAGAATTCTTTTTCAGTAGTAGCATAATTTCTCTGAGCATTGTCTAGAGTTTTACTAGCATATTGAATAACATTTAATTTCTTATCAACTCTTTGCCCTAGAATAGCACCTACAGCATAATCACTAGCATCACACATAATTTCAAAAGGTAAATTCCAATCAGGTGGCTGAACAATAGGTGCAGAGATTAATGCTTTCTTAAGTATTTCAAATGCTTCTACACAATCATCATTAAAGACAAATGGTATATCTTTTTGTAATAAATTAGTCAGAGGTCGAGAAATTTTTGAGAAGTCCTTAATGAACCTCCTATAAAAACCGGCATGACCAAGGAAACTTCTTATACCTTTGATGTCCTTGGGACATGGCATCTTTTCAATAGCATCAACCTTGGCTTTATCAACTTCAATACCTCTTTCATAAACTTTATGCCCCAAGACAATACCTTCATTAACCATAAAGTGGCACTTTTCCCAATTCAAGACAAGATTAGTTTCTTCACATCTCTGCAAAACTCGATCAAGGTTGCTAAAGCAATCATCAAAAGAGGATCCATAGACGGAAAAATCGTCCATGAAAATCGAGCCAGCACAAGAAGTATCGAGCTGTTGGGTAACGTTGCAGAAAACAAAAAAATTTCTACTCGTTTCACCAAGATCATCTAGGAGTTCATCTAGCAACGAGTCATTGGATGCATCTACGTACCTTGTAGATCGCGAGCGGAAGCGTTCAAAGAACGGGGATGATGTAGTCGAACACGACGTGATTCGAATCACCGGAGATCCTAGCACCGAACGGACGGCACCTCCGCGTTCAACACACGTACGGAACAGCCACGTCTCCTCCTTCTTGATCCAGCAAGGGAGGGAGGAGAGGTTGAGGGAGATGGCACTAGCAGCAGCACGACGGCGTGGTGTTGATGGAGCTGCAGTACTCCGGCAGAGCTTCGCTAAGCAATAAGGAGATGGAGGAGGTGTTGGGGAGGGAGAAGGAGGCAACCAAAGGCCAAGGACTCAAGGTATGAAGTCCCTCCTCTCCCCCACTATATATAGGGGTGCCAAGGGGGGTGGGCCGGCCCTAGGAGATCCAATCTCCTAGGGGGTGCGGCGGCCAAGGGGGGTTTCCCTCCCCCCCAAGGCACCTAGGAGGTGCCTTACCCTCCTAGGACTCTTGCCCCCTTGAACCCTAGGCGCATGGGCCTATGTGGGGCTGGTGCCCTTGGCCCAAGCAGGCCAAGGCGCACCCCCTACAGCCCATGTGGCCCCCGGGGATGGGTGGCCCCACCCGGTGGGCCCCCGGGACCCCTCCGGTGGTCCCGGTACAATACCGATAACCCCGAAACTTGTCCCGATGCCCGAAACAGGACTTTCCATATATAAATCTTTACCTCCGGACCATTCCGGAACTCCTCGTGACGTCCGGGATCTCATCCGGGACTCCGAACAACATTCGTGTTACTGCATATACATATCCCTACAACCCTAGCGTAACTGAACCTTAAGTGTGTAGACCCTACGGGTTCGGGAGACATGTAGACATGACCGAGATCGCTCTCCGGTCAATAACCAACAGCGGGATCTGGATACCCATGTTGGCTCCCACATGCTCCACGATGATCTCATCGGATGAACCACGATGTCGAGGATTTAATCAACCCCGTATGCAATTCCCTTTGTCAATCGATATGTTACTTGCCCGAGATTCGATCGTCGGTATCCCAATACCTCGTTCAATCTTGTTACCGGCAAGTCACTTTACTCGTACCGTAATGCATGATCCCGTGACCAAACACTTGGTCACTTTGAGCTCATTATGATGATGCATTACTTGAGTGGGCCCAGTGATATCTCTCCGTCATACGGAGTGACAAATCCCAGTCTCGATCCATATAAAACAATAGATACTTACGGAGATACCTGTAGTGCACCTTTATAGTCACCCAGTTACGTTGTGACGTTTGATACACCCAAAGCACTCCTACGGTATCCAGGAGTTATACGATCTCATGGTCGAAGGAAGAGATACTTTGACATTGCAAAAACTCTAGCAAACGAACTATACGATCTTGTGCTACGTTTAGGATTGGGTCTTGTCCATCACATCATTATCCTAATGATGTGATCCCGTTATCAATGACATCTAATGTCCATAGCCAGGAAACCATGACTATCTATTGATCAACGAGCTAGTCAACTAGAGGCTTACTAGGGACATGTTGGTGTCTGTTATTCACACATGTATTACGATTTCCGGATAACACAATTATAGCATGAATAAAGACAATTATCATGAACAAAGAAATATAATAATAATGCTTTTATTATTGCCTCTAGGGCATATTTCCAACAGTCTCCCACTTGCACTAGAGTCAATAATCTAGTTACATTGTGATGGATCGAACACCCATGGAATTCTGGTGTTGATCATGTTTTGCTCTTGGGAGAGGTTTAGTCAACGGATCTGCTACATTCAGGTCCGTATGTACTTTACAAATCTCTATGTCTCCATCTTGAACATTTTCACGGATGGAGTTGAAGCGATGCTTGATGTGCCTTGTCTTCTTGTGAAACCTGGGCTCCTTGGCAAGTGCAATAGCTCCAGTGTTGTCACAGAAGAGCTTGATCGGCCCCGACGCATTGGGTATGACTCCTAGGTCGGTGATGAACTCCTTCACCCATATTGCTTCATGTGCTGCCTCCGAGGCTGCCATGTACTCCGCTTCACATGTAGATCCCGCCACGACGCTCTGCTTGCAACTGCACCAGCTTACTGCCCCACCATTCAAAATATACACGTATCCGGTTTGTGACTTAGAGTCATCCAGATCTGTGTCGAAGCTAGCGTCGACGTAACCTTTTACGACGAGCTCTTCGTCACCTCCATAAACGAGAAACATTTCCTTAGTCCTTTTCAGGTACTTCAGGATATTCTTGACCGCTGTCCAGTGTTCCTTGCCAGGATTACTTTGGTACCTTCCTACCAAACTTACGGCAAGGTTAACATTAGGTCTGGTACACAGCATGGCATACATAATAGAACCTATGGCTGAGGCATAGGGGATGACGCTCATCTCTTCTATATCTTCTGCCGTGGTCGGACATTGAGCTGAGCTCAATTTCACACCTTGCAAAACAGGCAAGAACCCTTTCTTGGACTGATCCATTTTGAACTTCTTCAAAATCTTATCAAGATATGTGCTTTGTGAAAGACCTATGAGGCGTCTTGATCTATCCCTATAGATCTTGATGCCTAATATATAAGCAGCTTCTCCAAGGTCCTTCATTGAAAAACTCTTATTCAAGTAGGCCTTAATGCTGTCCAAAAGTTCTATATCATTTCCCATCAAAAGTATGTCATCTACATATAGTATGAGAAATGCTATAGAGCTCCCACTCACTTTCTTGTAAACACAGGCTTCTCCATAAGTCTGTGTAAACCCAAACGCTTTGATCATCTCATCAAAACGAATGTTCCAACTCCGAGATGCTTGCACCAGCCCATAAATCGAGCGTTGGAGCTTGCACACCTTGTCAGCATTTTTAGGATCGACAAAACCTTCCGGCTGCATCATATACAATTCTTCCTTAAGGAAACCATTAAGGAATGCCGTTTTGACGTCCATTTGCCAAATTTCATAATCATAAAATGCGGCAATTGCTAACATGATTCAGACGGACTTCAGCTTCGCTACCGGTGAGAAAGTCTCATCATTGTCAATCCCTTGAACTTGTCGATAACCCTTAGCGACAAGCCGAGCTTTATAGATGGTCACATTACCATCCGCGTCTGTCTTCTTCTTAAAGATCCATTTATTTTCTATGGCTCGCCGTTCTACGGGCAAGTCAGTCAAAGTCCATACTTCGTTTTCATACATGGATCCTATCTCGGATTTCATGGCTTCTAGCCATTTGTCGGAATCCGGACCCGCCATTGCTTCTTCATAGTTCGAAGGTTCACCGTTGTCTAACAACATGATTTCCAAGACAGGGTTGCCGTACCACTCTGGTGCGGAACGTGTCCTCGTGGACCTTCGAATTTCAGTAGGAGCTTGATCAGAAGTATCTTGATCATTATCATTAACTTCCTCTCTAGTCGGTGCAGGCACCTCAGGAACATTTTCTTGAGTTGCGCCATTTTCCGGTTCAAGAGGTAATACTTCATCAAGCTTTACTTTCCTCCCACTTACTTCTTTCGAGAGAAACTCTTTCTCCAGAAAGGACCCATTCTTGGCAACAAAGATCTTGCCTTCGGATCTGAGGTAGAAGATATACCCAACAGTTTCTTTAGGGTATCCTATGAAGACGCATTTTTCCGATTTGGGTTCGAGCTTTTCAGGTTGAAGTTTCCTGACATAAGCATCGCATCCCCAAACTTTTAGAAATGACAGCTTAGGTTTCTTCCCAAACCATAATTCATACGGTGTCGTCTCAACGGATTTCGACGGGGCCCTATTTAAAGTGAATGCGGCAGTCTCTAAAGCATAGCCCCAAAAAGATAGTGGTAAATCGGCAAGAGACATCATAGATCGCACCATATCTAATAGAGTGCGATTACGACGTTCGGACACACCATTACGCTGAGGTGTCCCAGGCGGCGTGAGTTGTGAAACTATTCCACATTTTCTTAAGTGTGTACCAAACTCGTGACTCAAGTATTCTCCTCCACGATCTGATCGTAGAAACTTGATTTTCCTGTCACGTTGATTCTCAACTTCACTCTGAAATTCCTTGAACTTTTCAAAGGTCTCAGACTTGTGTTTCATTAAGTAGACATACCCATATCTACTCAAGTCATCAGTGAGGGTGAGAACATAACGATAGCCACCGCGAGCCTCAACACTCATTGGACCGCACACATCAGTATGTATGATTTCCAATAAGTTGGTTGCTCTCTCCATTGTTCCTGAGAATGGAGTCTTGGTCATTTTTCCCATGAGGCATGGTTCGCACGTGTCAAATGATTCGTAATCAAGAGACTCTAAAAGTCCATCAGCATGGAGCTTCTTCATGCGTTTGACACCTATGTGACCGAGGCGGCAGTGCCACAAGTATGTGGGACTATCACTATCAATCTTACATCTTTTGGTACTTACACTATGAATATGTGTAGCATTACGCTCGAGATTCATAAAGAATAAACCATTCACCATCGGAGCATGACCATAAAACATATCTCTCATGTAAATAGAACAACCATTATTCTCGGATTTAAATGAGTAGCCATCTCGAATTAAACGAGATCCTGATACAATGTTCATGCTCAAACTTGGCACAAAATAACAATTATTGAGGTTCAAAACTAATCCCGTAGGTAAATGTAGAGGTAGCGTGCCGACGGCGATCACATCGACCTTGGAACCATTCCCGACGCGCATCGTCACCTCGTCCTTCGCCAGTCTCCGTTTATTCCGCAGCTCCTGTTGTGTGTTACAAATATGAGCAACGGCACCGGTATCAAATACCCAGGAGTTACTACGATTACTGGTAAGGTACACATCAATTACATGTATATCAAATATACCTTTGGTTTTGCCGGCCTTCTTGTCTGCTAAGTATTTGGGGCAGTTCCGCTTCCAGTGACCACTTTCCTTGCAATAAAAACACTCAGTCTCGGGCTTGGGTCCATTCTTTGGCTTCTTCCCGGCAGCTTGCTTGCTGGGCGCGGCAACTACCTTGCCGTCCTTCTTGAAGTTCTTTTTACCCTTGCCCTTCTTGAACTTAGTGGTTTTATTGATCATCAACACTTGATGTTCCTTTCTGACTTCTACCTTCGCTGATTTCAGCATAGCAAATACTTCAGGAATGGTCTTTTCCATCCCCTGCATATTGAAGTTCATCACAAAGCTCTTGTAGCTTGGTGGAAGCGACTGGAGGATTCTGTCAATGACCGCATCATCCGGGAGATTAACTCCCAGCTGAGTCAAGCGGTTATGCAACCCAGACATAGTGAGTATGTGCTCACTGACAGAACTGTTTTCCTCCATCTTACAGCTGAAAAATTTGTCGGAGACTTCATATCTCTCAACCCGGGCATGAGCTTGGAAAACCATTTTCAGCTCTTCGAACATCTCATATGCTCCATGTCTCTCAAAACGCTTTTGGAGCCCCGGCTCTAGGCTGTAAAGCATGCCGCACTGAACGAGGGAGTAGTCATCGGAACGTGCCTGCCAAGCGTTCATAACGTCTTGTTCCGCAGGGAGAACAGGTGCATCACCTAGCGGTGCTTGTAGGACATAATTTTTCTTGGCAGCTATGAGGATGATCCTCAGGTTCCGGACCCAGTCCGTATAGTTGCTGCCATCGTCTTTCAGCTTGGTTTTCTCTAGGAACGCGTTGAAGTTGAGGACTACGTTGGCCATTTGATCTACAAGACATATTGTAAAAATTTAGACTAAGTTCATGATAATTAAGTTCATCTAATCAAATTATAATGAACTCCCACTCAGATTTGACATCCCTTTGGTCATCTAAGTGTTACACGATCCGAGTCGACTAGGCCGTGTCCGATCATCACGTGAGACGGACTAGTCATCGTCGGTGAACATTCTCATGTAGATCGTATCTTCCATACGACTCGTGTTCGACCTTTCGGTCTCCGTGTTCCGAGGCCATGTCTGTACATGCTAGGCTCGTCAAGTTAACCCTAAGTGTTTTCGCTGTGTAAAACTGTCTTACACCCGTTGTATGTGAACGTAAGAATCTATCACACCCGATCATCACGTGGTGCTTCGAAACGACGAACTGTAGCAACGGTGCACAGTTAGGGGAGAACACTTCTTGAAATTTTTTGTAAGGGATCATCTTATTTACTACCGTCGTTCTAAGTAAACAAGATGCATAAAACATAATAAACATCGCATGCAATTATATAAAGTAGTGACATGATATGGCCAATATCATATAGCTCCTTTGATCTTCATCTTCGGGGCTCCATGATCATCTTGTCACCGGCACGACACCATGATCTCCATCATCATGATCTCCATCATCGTGTCTTCATGAAGTTGTCACGCCAACGACTACTTCTACTTCTATGGCTAACGCGTTTAGTAATAAAGTAAAGTAGTTTACAAGGCGTTCTTTTAATGACACGCAGGTCATACAAAAAAATAAAGACAACTCCTATGGCTCCTGCCGGTTGTCATACTCATCGACATGCAAGTCGTGATTCCTATTACAATAGCATGAACATCTCATACATGACATATAGATCATTCATCATTCATCACAACTTTGGCCATATCATATCACAAAGCACTTGCTGCAAAAACAAGTTAGACGTCCTCTAATTGTTGTTTGCAAGTTTTACGTGGCTGAAGTAGGGTTCTAGCAAGAACGTTTTCTTACCTACGTGAAACCACAACGTGATTTGTCAACTTCTATTTACCCTTCATAAGGACCCTTTTCATCGAATCCGCTTCAACTAAAGTAGGAGAGACAGACACCCGCCAGCCACCTTATGCAACTTGTGCATGTTAGTCGGTGGAACCGGTCTCACGTAAGCGTACGTGTAAGGTTGGTCCGGGCCGCTTCATCCCACAATACCGCTGAAGCAAGATAAGACTAGTAGCGGCAAGAAAGTTGACAAATCTACGCCCACAACCAATTGTGTTCTACTAGTGCAAGAAGAACTACGCATAGACCTAGCTCATGATGCCACTGTTGGGTAACGTTGCAGAAAACAAAAATTTTCCTACTCGTTTCACCAAGATCATCTAGGAGTTCATCTAGCAACGAGTCATTGGATGCATCTACGTACCTTGTAGATCGCGAGCGGAAGCGTTCAAAGAACGGGGATGATGTAGTCGAACACGACGTGATTCGAATCACCGGAGATCCTAGCACCGAACGGACGGCACCTCCGCGTTCAACACACGTACGGAACAGCCACGTCTCCTCCTTCTTGATCCAGCAAGGGAGGGAGGAGAGGTTGAGGGAGATGGCACCAGCAGCAGCACGACGGCGTGGTGTTGATGGAGCTGCAGTACTCCGGCAGAGCTTCGCTAAGCAATAAGGAGATGGAGGAGGTGTTGGGGAGGGAGAAGGAGGCAACCAAAGGCCAAGGACTCAAGGTATGAAGTCCCTCCTCTCCCCCACTATATATAGGGGTGCCAAGGGGGCTGGGCCGGCCCTAGGAGATCCAATCTCCTAGGGGGTGCGGCGGCCAAGGGGGGTTTCCCTCCCCCCCAAGGCACCTAGGAGGTGCCTTACCCTCCTAGGACTCTTGCCCCCTTGAACCCTAGGCGCATGGGCCTATGTGGGGCTGGTGCCCTTGGCCCAAGCAGGCCAAGGCGCACCCCCTACAGCCCATGTGGCCCCCGGGGATGGGTGGCCCCACCCGGTGGGCCCCCGGGACCCCTCCGGTGGTCCCGGTACAATACCGATAACCCCGAAACTTGTCCCGATGCCCGAAACAGGACTTTCCATATATAAATCTTTACCTCCGGACCATTCCGGAACTCCTCGTGACGTCCGGGATCTCATCCGGGACTCCGAACAACATTTGGGTTACTGCATATACATATCCCTACAACCCTAGCGTAACTGAACCTTAAGTGTGTAGACCCTACGGGTTCGGGAGACATGTAGACATGACCGAGATCGCTCTCCGGTCAATAACCAACAGCGGGATCTGGATACCCATGTTGGCTCCCACATGCTCCACGATGATCTCATCGGATGAACCACGATGTCGAGGATTTAATCAACCCCGTATGCAATTCCCTTTGTCAATCGATATGTTACTTGCCCGAGATTCGATCGTCGGTATCCCAATACCTCGTTCAATCTTGTTACCGGCAAGTCACTTTACTCGTACCGTAATGCATGATCCCGTGACCAAACACTTGGTCACTTTGAGCTCATTATGATGATGCATTACTTGAGTGGGCCCAGTGATATCTCTCCGTCATACGGAGTGACAAATCCCAGTCTCGATCCATATAAAACAATAGATACTTTCGGAGATACCTGTAGTGCACCTTTATAGTCACCCAGTTACGTTGTGACGTTTGATACACCCAAAGCACTCCTACGGTATCCAGGAGTTATACGATCTCATGGTCGAAGGAAGAGATACTTTGACATTGCAAAAACTCTAGCAAACGAACTATACGATCTTGTGCTACGTTTAGGATTGGGTCTTGTCCATCACATCATTATCCTAATGATGTGATCCCGTTATCAATGACATCTAATGTCCATAGCCAGGAAACCATGACTATCTATTGATCAACGAGCTAGTCAACTAGAGGCTTACTAGGGACATGTTGGTGTCTGTTATTCACACATGTATTACGATTTCCGGATAACACAATTATAGCATGAATAAAGACAATTATCATGAACAAAGAAATATAATAAAATGCTTTTATTATTGCCTCTAGGGCATATTTCCAACACGAGCATGGTGCGATTGTTATCAGAAAGCCGAGCATATAAATTTTGAATAATCATTTCTCTTGAGAGCTCATGATTGGGGCATGAATATAACATTGATTTAAGCCTCCCCCAAGCTTGAGCGATGCTTTCTCCTTCGCGAGGCCAGAGATTATATATAATTGTGATCACGATGAACAAGATGCATAGGATAAAACTTCTGGTGAAATTCCAATTTCAATCGTTTGTAGTTCCATGACCCCGTATCATCACATAGCCTATACCATGTCAATGCATCTCCCTTCAAAGATAAAGGGAAGACCTTCTTCTTAATAACATCTCTGGGCACACCTGCAAGCTTAAATAATCCACAAACTTCATCAACATATATTAGGTGCTCATTAGGATGCTTTTTTCCATCTCCTGCAAAAGGATTAACTAGCAGTTTTTCTAACATACCCGAAGGAATTTCAAAGCAGACATTTTCATTTTCATTTTCATTTTCAATAGGTGCAGTAGGTTGAGGAGAAACTCTTTGCTCTACTGGTCGGGGTGAAGATACCCCGAACAAGCCCCTCAGAGGATTACTTTCCATAGTAACAAGTGATAGTAAATTTCAGCACACTATATAAATTTTTTCTTACCAAATTCCACCTACCAAAGCCGCTTCACTCCCCGGCAACGGTGCCAGAAAAGAGTCTTGATGACCCACAACTATAGGGGATCTATCGTAGTCCTTTCGATAAGTAAGAGTGTCGAACCCAACGAGGAGCAGAAGGAAATGATAACGGTTTTCAACAAGGTATTCTCTGCAAGCACTGAAATAATAGGTAACAGATAGTTTTGTGATAGGATAATTTGTAACGAGTAGCAAGTAATAAAAGTAAATAAGGTGCAGCAAGATGGCCCAGTCCTTTTTGTAGCAAAGCACAAGCCTGGACAAACTCTTATATGATGTAAAGCGCTCCCGAGGACACATGGGAATATCGTCAAGCTAGTTTTCATCACGTTCATATGATTCGCGTTCGGTACTTTGATAATTTGGTATGTGGGTGGACCGGTGCTTGGGTGTTGTACTTACTTGGACAAGCATCCCACTTATGATTAACCTCTATTGCAAGCATCCGCAACTACAACAAAAGTATTAAGGTAAACCTAACCATAGCAGGAAACATATGGATCCAAATCAGCCCCTTACGAAGCAATGCATAAACTAGGGTTTAAGCTTCTGTCACTCTAGCAACCCATCATCCACTTATTACTTCCCAATGCCTTCCTCTAGGCCCAAATAATGGTGAAGTGTCATGTAGTCGACATTCACATAACACCACTAGAGGAGAGACAACATACATCTCATCAAAATATCGAACGAATACCAAATTCACATGACTACTAATAGCAAGACTTCTCCCATGTCTTCAGGAACAAATGTAACTACTAACAAAGCATATTCATGTTCATAATCAGAGGGGTATTAATATGCATATAGGATCTGAACATATGATCTTCCACCAAATAAACCAACTAGCATCAACTACAAGGAGTAATTAACACTACTAGCAACCCACAGGTACCAATCCCGGACTTAGAGACAAGAATTGGATACAAGAGATGAACTATGGTTTGAGAGGAGATGGTGCTGGTGAAGATGTTGATGGAGATTGCCCTCTCCCGATGAGACGAGCGTTGGTGATGACGATGGTGATGATTTCGCCCTCCCGGAGGGAAGTTTCTCCAGCAGAACAGCTCCGTCAGAGCCCTAGATTGGTTCCGCCAAGGTTCCGCATCATGGCGGCGGAGTCTCGTCCGGAAAGATGGCTTATGATTTTTTCCTCATCGAAAGACTCCATATAGCCGAAGATGGTCATCAGAGGGCCACCAGGGGGTCCACGAGGTAGGGGGCGCGCCCAGGGGGTAGTGTCGTGGATCTAAGACTGATAGTGGAATGGGGGTAGGTATGAGAGGCAAGATCCTAGCTATGGAGTAGTTGTACACACGAGTTTTACGAGTTTAGGCCCTTCTCGAAAGAAGTAACAGCCCTACGTCTCGGTGCCCTGAGGCGGTCGACTGGATTATATGTGTGTGTGTTACAGAAGATGCGAACCCTTGTGCCTGTGGAGGGGGGTGGGTTATATAGAGTGCGCCCGGAACCCCAGCCAACCCACGTTACAAAGGGTTTAAGGTACATAAAGGAGGAGCGTTACAGGTAACGTCCGTATTAAAGTGCTATAAATGACAATTAAGCCTATAAGTAAATGCTCGACCGTTGTTCGTGCAGAGTGGCTTTAGATCTTCTGCTCGTCGAGTGGCTTCTGTGACGGTCGAGTGACATTGATTCTTCCGAGTGGAATGTGTCTGGTCGAGTGGATGATGGTACCCTTCGAATGCTTCTGTTTTGAGAGTGACGTCCTAGGGGAGGGTGTCTAGGTCAGGCCTATGACCCTACCCTAGGTACATACCTTCATCATTAGCCCCCGAATGGTTCAGGGTTCGAGTGGAGAAGGAGTTGATAACCTCTCTGATTCAGCTTTTGCGCCTCAGAAATGTCTTGTCCAGAGGTCGAATGAACATTCATGATGACTTCAACTACTTGTTCAGTCGCCATGATCCATTCTTGGTTTTGTCGAGTGAACTTTCATTGTTGAGCTTCGAGTGTTGATATGGGAAAAATCTTCCGTCTGACAGGTTGTTCTGCTGTCTGCGGATTTCACGGGATTCGAATTTTGGGAAGCGCGTCGGGTGGGGAGGCCGCAGTAATCGGGACGGATTAGGCAGGCCGCCTCGATCTCCACACCACCTTTTTCGCCACATATCGCGTGCGTGACTGTTGCGGGATTTGATTGGATCGCTTGGGCCCACGAGTCAGCCACTCGGAAATGACCTCATATAAGGCGTTGGACGGGGGTTTTCGCATAGCGCGTTATCATTCGTCCCCTTCCTCCTCTGTTTTCTCCACCGCATCTGCCTCTGCTCTCGGCGTCGTCGCCCCGTTTGAACTCGATCCGCTGCCATGGGGAAGGAGAAGACGGTGGCATTGGAGCATGTGAAGAAGGCGATGGCGAAGGCGAAAGGGAAGAGGACCAGCCGGGGCGGGTCTTCGTCGAGGTCCGGCCTGCTGCCTGGCTGGATCTAGGGCAATTGGATTCGCTCAACAATCCGCCAAGATGATATCGATGACCTGGTCGAGGGGGGACTGATCCCCCATGGATCGGCGCAACTCCCGGGGAACGAGACCGAGCCGCAGCCGCAGGAGGGTGAGTGCGTTCTCCTTGCCACTCACGTCGACCGCGGGTTTACTCTGCCTCCCCATCCTTTCTTTCGAGGTTTCTTGAACTTCTTCGGGGCTCAACTCCCGAACACCATCGTGTACCTTGCTGCTTTCGTGTCTATGTGCGAGAACTTCCTGGGTTGTCGACCACACTCGGGTCTCTTCAAGCACATATTCACGTGTCGTTCTCAGACGGTCAAGAAGGCCAATCCGAGTGATGAGAGGATGCAAGTGATTCAGATGTGCGGGGGTCTTGGAATTCAGATGAGGAACAAAAGCACTTTCCCAGCCATGATCCTTCCCGAGTCGGTCCGGGGTTGGCAGTCGACCTGGTTCTACTGCAAGGACCAGCCGACTCCGGGTCAGTCGACTGGACTTCCTCCCTTTTCCATGGCCCGAGTGGAGAAGCCCTCCACCTTGAGAGTGATCCCAAAGGAGAAGGCGTAGGTGAAGGTGTTGGTCGAGCGGGTGGTCCAACTCGTCTGCGACGGAGTGACCGGTATGGACCTGCTGGAGGTCTTCCTCAGTCGACGTATCCAACCACTCCAAGCTCATGACCATCCGATGTGGATGTACTCGGGAATCGAGGATTCCACTCGGATCCACCCTGAGGATGTCAGTGAGGACACGGTGGAGCAGTGGCTGAGAGGCATTACTGGCAACAAGGATAACCCCTGGGGGTCCAGAAGGGTGGTTCCAGTCGACCATTTGCACCGGCCGGAACAGGTATGATTCTGCATTGTCGAGTGTTTTCTTGATTTACCATGTAACATCTTGTTGATGGCCGACTGTCTTTCTTTTGTTCGTTGTCTTTTAGGCGCTTGTTGATATGTATTCAATGCCCAACAGAGAGCAGGAGCAAGATCCCGAGGGAGAGGCGAGCGGAGGCGAGAGTGGCGAGTGGCACTCGGATGAAGAGGAGGACGAGGAGAGTGATGACCCAAGTGATGAAGAAGAAGTCGACTCGCCTCCTCGCAGAGAAAGGAGGTCCAAGCATGCTCACGACCCGGCATGCACCCCCAACCTGGTGGCCACACCAACTGGGCGGTCTTCAAAGCGCCCTCGGACATCTTCTCCAGTGCCGACCGAGAAGGCACCGAAGCAACCCAAGACTGCGCCACCTCCAGTGCCGAAACCACCGAAGGCCACATCTTCCAAACCACCGAAGGCTTTGCCCAAAATCAAAGTGGTCATTCCCACTATCTTTGGGTAACAATCTGACCTGATCCTTTGGTTGACTTGGGTAATAGAACGTAACTGACTGAATGTTGACATTTGCAGTGCTGCCACTTCTGGAACTTCCACCCACCAGTACCGAGATGAGGAGATGGAAGATGCGGTTACCTCCAACCCAGGTACAATTCTCGTGATCTTGTTCTTGATTATTTGGTCGATTAAATTCTGGTGATTCACTTGGGGTCGACTGATTTCTTTGCAGCCCCACTCAATGTTATCGAGCTTCCAGATGACGATGAAGACGTGATACCGAGGCCCAGAAGGAGCAAGAAAGTAGCAGCTGGCAAGATATCTCAGTCGAAACTGGCGACAGAACCAAGAGTCCAACAGCCCGAAGATGCGGGTAGAGCCTCTGTAACTTTTGTTGTCCCAGTGTCGAGTGAACGCCTCGCACCGTCGACTGTACACGTGTTTTCTTCAGCCATCCAACCTCAAGCCTCGGAGCTCCAAGCTGCTGCATCTGGACCGTCTGTCCCCTTCTTCACCACCTATCATGTTCCGGAAAGCCAGTCGGACACTGCTGCGGAGGCTATCCGTCAGGCTGGCGTAATGATGGAGCGGATGAAGGTGGTGCACGACAATAGCCAGGATGCTTACGACGCCAGCGCGGCTCTCCGAGCCAATGTCCAGGTAAGTTGACTTCCGACTGAACTTGTTCTATTAGGATATGCTACCTGAATATTTTCCTTCGTACAATCTCTTATTGTCTACTTTGAATCTGTACACCCACTGGGTGTTTTGTTGTCTTTAGTATTTGCACTCTTCCACTCGGTCTGGTTGAATGGGCTCTGAACCAGTGGGGGAACGCTAAGTGCACCCACTGGGTGTAGTCCTCGAGACCGCAGTCGACTGCGGGCAGTCGGCTGGGGTCTGAGCACTTCTTTCTCTTTCCTTTCTTCCACTCGACCTGGGTGGAACATGCCGAGTGGGATCTGAACCAGTGGGGGCACGCCAAGTGCACCCATTGGGTGTAGTCCCCGAGACCGCGGTTGACTGCTGGCAGTCGGCCGGGGTCTGAGTACTTCTTTTTTTTACTCGACCTGGGCGGACCGGTCGAGTGGAATCTGAACCAGTGGGGGCATGCCAAGTGCACCCACTGGGTGTAGTCCCCGAGACCGCAGTCGACTGCTGGCAGTCGGTTGGGGTCTGAGTAATCTTTGAAGTTTCATTCATGATCTTGTTGATTGATATGTCTTTTACTCTCTACAGAAATCTTGTACTCTCATTTCCAAGTTCACCGAATTTGAGGAGAAGCAGAGGCAACTCAACCTTGACCTGGAGCTGGCCCAGCAAAACTTGAAGAAGGCTCAAGATGAAGTTGCTGGTATAGAAGGTAACTGCCTGTCGACTTCTCATGTAGATCGTCCTTTAAATTATCCCTTCGATCTTTTGTTTGATCTAAATGCTTATTTTGCAGAGAAAATGAGGTTGGCTCTGGAGAAGAAGGACTTGGACCTTGCAGCTGCGCAGAAGGAAGCTCAAGAGAAGACTACCCTTGCTGACAAGAAGCTGGCTTCAGTCGGAGCGCTGGAAGAGGAAGTAAGCAAGCTGAAGTCCTCTCTCACTGAATCCAACCGGGAGGCAACTCGTCTGAAGAAGGATAAGGTGGCTCTGAATGAGAAGCTGGAAGACATGGCTCGTAAGAGAAATGACTTGGAAGCTTATCTGGAAACCCTCGCCAAGAAGCTCTTTCTTATGCTCGAAGGTACCCCTTTTAATCCGACTGCTTTACTGTTTGCAAGTTAGTCCTGTCCAGTCGACTCACTAACTCCTTGACTGCAAAATTCTGCCAAAACTTTGAAGAGGAAACTGGACGGATCGAGACGGGTTTGGACCCTATTCTTTCTCCAATCGGTGACGAGGCTGCCATGAATGTGCTTCGACCGGAATCCTGCGTCGCCAGTGTTACAAGTTATCTTGCTCGTCTGAAGTTGGCAGTTTCACGCATCGACTCATCGCCTTGGCCAAGGGCAACGCTTCAAAATGATCTCGAGTCTCTGATGGTTCGACTCAACGAGGTCCCCGGTCGAGTGCAGGAATGGAAGAAGTCCTCTGCCCGATGTGGTGCCGACGTGGCTCTGTCGCTGGTAAGAGTCCACTGCAAGGAAGCCCACGAAGATAAGCTGGCGGTGATCAAGGTCGCCAACACCAAAAGGCATGACTTCCAGTCCTTCATGGAGAGACTTTCATCGCTGCTGCCACTCGGATCGCTGATGGAATTGACTTGGACGAATTCGTTGAGCCTGCAGGCCCTCCTCTTGCCGAATGAACAAACTTGAGATTTAAACTTGCCTTAAATTTGCCTCGGAATGCCGAGTGGTTTCTGTAACCCTTAAACTCCTTTGGACCTGATGCCTGAGTACTTTTATCTTTGTTTTATCTTGGTTTATCTTCTGCATATGCTTGCGTTCGTCTTCGAGTAGAACTTGTTCTTCACTCGGAATATATTTCGAGATGCAACTCTGAAGGAGATATCCCAGTCTACCTGCACCTCGCCGTCCTTGCGGATAAGGATGGAGCGCACATTGTATTTGTGGCGCAGCTCCGAGGAGAGGGTTGCAGTCGACCTGCACCTCGTCATCCTTGCATATAGGGATGGAGCGGACATTGTACTTGTAGCGTGGCTCCGTGAGAGGATTGCAGTCGACCTGCACCTCGTCATCCTTGCTGATAGGGATGTAGCGGACATTGTACTTGTAGCGCGGCTCCGTGAGAGGATTGCAGTCGACCTGCACCTCGTCATCCTTGCGGATAGGGATGGAGCGGACATTGTACTTGTAGCGCGGCTCCGTGAGAGGATTGCAGTCGACCTGCACCTCATCATCCTTGCGGATAGGGATGTTTTTTTGATTAGGCGAGCACGGGGCTGCACTAAGCCCCCCGAGTGTGAGGTTTGCTCATCACTCGGTAGGATTTTTGAGACTTAGGCGAGCACGGGGTTGCAGCCAAGCCTCCGAGTAAGAGGCTTGCTCATCACTCGGTAAGATTTTTGAAACTTAGGCGAGCACGGGGCTGCAGCTAAGCCTCCAAGTATGAGGTTTGCTCATCCCTCGGTAGGATTTTTTAAACTTAGGCGAGTACTAGACTGCAGCTAAGCCCCCGAGTGTGAGGTTTGCTCGTCCCTCGGTAGGATTTTTGAAACTTAGGCGAGTACTAGAATGCAGCTAAGCCCCCGAGTGTGAGGTTTGCTCATCACTCGGCATGATTTTTGAAACTTAGGCGAGTACTAGACTGCAGCTAAGCCCCCGAGTGTGAGGTTTTCTCATCACTCGGTAGGATTTTTGAAACTTAGGCGAGTACTAGACTGCAGCT
>NC_041386.1:499119894-499162684 GCF_002162155.2 Triticum dicoccoides | reverse complement strand
AACCTCCCAGTGAGAGGCTTGCTCGTCACTCGGTAGGATTTTTTTTCAACTTAGGTGAGTACTGGACTGCAGCTAAGCCCCGAGTGAGAGGCTTGCTCATCACTCGGTAGGATTTTTTCAACTTAGGAGAGTACTGGACTGCAGCTAAGCCCCCGAGTGAGAGGCTTGCTCATCACTCGGTAGGATTTTTTCAACTTAGGCAAGTACTGGACAGCAGCTAAGCCCCCGAGTGAGAGGCTTGCTCATCACTCGGTAGGATTTTTTCATCTTAGGAGAAACAGGTTCGCAGCTAAGCCCCCGAGTGAGAGGCTTGCTCATCACTCAGTAGGATTTTTTCAACTTAGGCGAAACGGATTCGTAGCTGAGCTACCCACTGAGGGATTTCAGAAGCAGATGTAAACAATCGACAATCTTTTTAGAAGACTGTAAAACTCTGGTCTTTGATAAACAAAATACAAAGGTGTTTTTTATTACATCTCAGCAGACTGAGTGTTTAAGTATAAAAGGGGCAGAGCAGCTCCGCTTTCCAGGCGCGCGGCTCGTCTTTCTTGTGCTCGACGTCGTAAAGGTGGTATGCTCCATTGTGGAGCACTCTGGTGACCATGAAGGGACCTTCCCAAGAGGGATCAAGCTTATCTGGTTTCTGCTGATCCACTCGGAGAACTAAGTCTCCCTCTTGAAATGCTCGACCCCTCATGTTTCTGGCATGGAATCGACACAGGTCTTGCTAATAGATGGTTGATCGGATCAAGGCCATCTCTCTTTCTTCTTCAAGGAGGTCAACTACATCCTGTCGTGCTTGTTCTTCTTCTTCCTCTGTGAAAAGCTCGACTTAGGGTGCATTGTGGAGCAAGTCACTCGGAAGTACAGCTTCGGCTCCATAAACCAAGAAAAACGGGGTTCTGCTAGTCGACCGATTGGGAGTTGTCCTCAATCCCCATAATACTGATGGAAGTTCATCGACCTAGGCTCCTGTTGCGTGTTTGAGGTCACGCATTAGTCGGGGTTTCAGTCCTTTGAGAATCAATCCATTTGCTCTTTCAGCCTATCCATTCGACTAGGGGTGGGCGACCGAGGCATAGTCGACTCGAGTACCTTCTGAAGCACAAAAAGTCCTGAACTCATCAGAATCAAAGTTTGATCCGTTGTCAGTGATGATGCTGTGTTGAACACCATATCTGAATGTTATCTCCCTGATGAAGCTGACAGCAGTACTGGCATCAAGATTCTTGATAGGCTTGGCTTCAATCCACTTGGTGAACTTGTCGACTGCTACAAGCACATGACTGAATCCACTCCTGCCAGTCTTCAAAGGTCCAACCATATCCAATCCCCAAACAGCAAAAGGCCAGACGAGTGGAATGGTCTTCAGGGTTGACGTAGACTTGTGAGACATGTTGGAGTAAAACTGACAACCTTCACATTTGTCGACTATTTCTTGTGCCATCTCATTTGCCCGAGGCCAGTAAAATCCCGCTCGGTATGCTTTGGACACAATGGTCCGAGAGGATGCATGGTGACCACAGGTCCCCAAGTGGATATCATTGAGGATCACTCGACCTTCTTCAGGTGTTATGCATTTCTGGCAAACTCCAGTCACACTTTCTCTGAACAACTGTCCTCTTATCACAGTGAAGGTCTTAGATCAACGGACGATCTGTCGAGCCTCTTCTTCATCTTCTGGGAGTTCTCTTCTAAGAATGTATGCAATATATGGTACTGTCCAATCGGGGGTGATGACCAAAACTTCCATGATCAAGTCGACCACGGCTGGAATCTCGATTTCAGTCGAATCAGTGGCACTCTTCGGCTGTGGGGGATCTTCAGTGAAGGGATCTTCTTGAACTGAAGGTGCATGAATATGCTCCAGGAACACATTACTGGGAATGGCTTCTCTCTTGGAGCCTATCTTTGCCAGATCATCGGCTGCTTGATTTTTCAGTCGAGGGATGTGATGGAGCTCTAACCCCTCAAACCTCTTTTCTAACTTTCTTACTGCATTGCAATAACCAGTCATGGCTGGGCTTCTGACGTCCCACTCCTTCATCACCTGATTGACCACTGAATCCGAGTCGCCATAGACCATGAGGCGACGGACGCCGAGTGAAGGCCATACGCAACCCATACAGAAGTGCCTCATATTCGGCCTCATTGTTGGAGGAGTCAAAGTGAATCTCGATAACATAACTGAGTTTGTCACCACGGGGGGAGACCAACACCAGCACCAGAACCATTCAGCATCTTGGACCCATCGAAGAACATGGTCCAATGCTCCGAGTGAATTTGGGCCGTAAGTTGCTGTTCGATCCACTCGGCGAGGAAATCAGCTATTGCTTGGGACTTAATAGCCTTCTTTGCTTCAAACTTGGTATCCAGGGGAAGGAGTTCAATCGCCCACTTTGCCACTCGACAAGTTGCATCTCTGTTGTTCAAAATCTCCGATAATGGAGCGTCGCTGATGACTGTAACGGAATGATCAGAGAAATAGTGTGTAGCCTTCTTTGTGGTCATGTAAATTCCATAAACAAGCTTCTGATAATGGGGATATCTTTGCTTTGATGGAGTCAGAACTTCAGAAACGTAATACACTAGGCGCTGAACTTTATAAGTTTTTCCTTCTTCTTCTCGCTCGACCGTGAGTACTGTACTAACAACTTGTCCAGTGGCTGCAATGTAAAGCAGTAAGGGCTCTTTGCTGATTGGTGCAGCAAGCACTGGCTGGGTGGAAAGCAGGGTTTTGAGCTCTACAAACGCTGCATCAGCTTCGGGAGTCCACTCGAACTTATCAGACTTCTTCATCAGTCGGTAAAGAGGCAGTGCCTTTTCATCAAGACGAGAAATGAATCGACTCAAGGCGGCCAAACAACCAGTAAGCTTTTGGACATCGTGCACACGCACAAGGCGTTTCATCCGAAGAATGGCACCAACTTTCTCTGGGTTAGCGTCGATCCCTCGTTCGGAAACGAGGAAACCGAGTAACTTTCCACCAGGAACTCCAAATATGCACTTTGATGGATTAAGCTTGATATCATACCTTCCGAGGTTGGCAAAGGTTTCGGCAAGGTCAGCCAGCAGGTCAGAACCTTTACGTGACTTGACTACAATGTCATCCATGTATGCTTCCACATTCCGACTGATTTGAGTGAGTAGACACTTCTGGATCATCCTCATGAATGTGGCTTCGGCGTTCTTCAGGCCGAATGGCATAGTGACATAACAGAAACACCGGAATGGAGTGATGAAAGCCGTTTTTATCTCATCGGGTCCATACAGTCGGATCTGATGGTACCCGGAATAGGCATCCAAGAAGGACAAACGCTCACACCCCGCAGTTGAGTTGACAATTTGGTCGATGCGGGGAAGAGTAAAATGATCTTTCGGGCGGGCCCAATTGATATGCTTGAAGTTAATGCACATGCGAAGTGAATCATCCTTCTTGGGGACCATGACAACATTGGCGAGCCACTCGGAGTGGTAAATCTCTCGGATGAACTCAGCTGCCAGGAGCCGAGCCACTTCCTCACCAGTTGCTTTTCTCTTCTGGATGGCGGACCGTCGGAGATGTTCCTTGACTGGTTTTACTTTCGGGTCGACTTGCAAACGATGCTCAGCCAGTCCCATGGGTACACCCGGCATGTCAGAAGGTTTCCATGCAAAGATGTCCCAGTTCTCACGGAGGAACTGGATGAGCGCTTCTTCCTATTTGTTGTCGAGTGTTGACGAGATATGGGTCGGAGCAGCATTGGGATCGGTCGGGTGGATATGAATCGGCTTCGTTTCCCCCGACGACTGAAATGCGGACTCTGTGGAAGGCTTCTTGGCTCGCAGCAAATCACTCGGATCTGCATTTTTCTGGTACTCTTGAAGTTCCACTACTGCCATCTGTGCATCGGCAATTTTTGAGCCCTTCTAGAAGCACTCTTCTGCCTTCTGCCGATTGCTAGTGACAGTGATTACTCCTTTGGGGCCAGGCATCTTCAATTTGAGATACACGTAACATGGCCGAGCCATAAAACGTGCATAAGCGGGTCTCCCCAGAATGGCATGGTAAGCACTCTTGAAATCCACTACCTCAAACATCAACTTTTCCTTGCGGTAATTCTTGGAATCACCAAAAACCACATCAAGTGCGATCTGGCCGAGTGACTGAGCCTTCTTGTCGGGTATAACACCGTGGAAACTCATGTTGCTCTCACTAAGCTTGGACATCGGAATGCCCGTTCCCTTCAAGGTTTCAGCATAAAGGATATTCAGGCCACTGCCCCCATCCATCAGCACTTTAGTCGGTTGAGTGCCTTCGACTACTGGGTCGACCACCAGTGCTTGCCTCCCAGGGGTGGCTCTATGCGCCGGGTGGTCCGACTGGTCGAATGTGATGGCAGTCTGGGACCACTTCAGATAACTGGGTGTTGCAGGAGCAGCCATGTTTACTTCCCTGTTAATAACCTTCAACCGACTTTTGCTTTCAACATCAGCAAAAATCATCAGTGAGGAATTGACATTGGGAAAACCATCATCATCTTCTTCCCTATTGTCACCTCTGTCCGACTCCTTTTCCTTTTCCTTGGGTTGTTTCTCTCGAAATTGCTGGCTCAGGAAACGACACTGTCGAGTGGTGTGTTTAGGGTAAATGATGTTCCCCTCTTCATCTTTTTTGGTATGAATATGGCATGGTAAATCCAACACATCATTCCCATCTTTATCCTTAACTTTTTTGGGAGTCCAGGGCCCTTTCGGCTTTCCTTTGAACTTTCCTTGGGCAACAGCCAAAGCTTCACCAGGAGCAGCTGGTTCGGCCTTTCGCTTCTGTTTCCGACTGGAATTCCCTCCTCCGGTTTCTTGGGCGACTGTTTTGTGTTTGCCACTCCGGAGTCGATCTTCCTCTTCACCATTGGCATATTTGGTGGCAATCTCCATCATCTGAGTCAGAGTCATATCTCCTGTCCGACCGAATTTCAGATTCAACTCCCGATACTTAACGCCTTCCTTGAAGGCACAAATTGCTTGGTGATCTGACACATTCTCCACTGTATGGTGCAACGTGATCCATCTACGGATATAATCCCTCAAAGTTTCATTCGGCTTCTGGACACAACACTGCAATTCTGTCAACCCTGCCGGCCTTTTGCAAGTGCCCTCAAAGGTCCTAACAAACACTCGAGCAAGTTCCTCCCAACTATATATGCTGCCAGGAGCCAACTGATTCAACCACGCTCTGGCAGAGCCCTCCAACATCAAGGGGAGGTGCTTCATGGCCACATCATCATTACCACCACCAATCTGTACAGCCACTCGATAATCGTCAAGCCAAGTGTCTGGCTTGGATTCGCCGGTGAACTTGCTGACTCCAGTCGCCAACCTGAAGTTGGAAGGAATCACTGCTGCTCTGATGGTTCTGCTGGAACACTCGGGTCCTGAAACGTGCACCCTGCTTCTAATCAGATGATCTATATCCTGGCCTTCTCTGTGAGCTCTGTTCCTATCAACCAGATCTTGAACAAGGATAGACCTTGCATCAAAACCTGGCTCTCTGGGGTCGACTGGAATTCTTCGTTCGCCGCTATAGGGGCGCCTATCATCTTGCCGCCGAGGCACATATGACCCACTCCTCGGAGGAGGCGTGGGCACTCAACGACGGTCATCGTGGTCGAGTCGATGATCATACTGCTCACGGTTCCTGTACTAATCTTGCTGGTACCCGCATCCCTCATGCCGCGGAGGCGATCTCGGACTATGGGCAGATTGGACAGTATCCGCCACCACAGACCTGCTATGAATCATATTCCGCGACTGAGATATTGTTGTATTCTGCTCCCCCGCTGCCCAGAGTAAAGCCCGGATCTGCATCAAACCTCGGCCAGCTTCGGACTGGGAAGGTTGAATTGACTCTGTTATTCGAGTTGCAGCTGTGAGATTCTGGATCAGAGTTCGGTGTACGTGAGTTGGAGGCAGAAAAATTTATCGTCGACTGGACTCGGGAATCCACTGCCAAGCATGCTCGTCGAGTGCGCGCTGGAGGTCCTCCAGTTGAGTGCGCTCAGCCAAGTTGGCCAGGCGCGCCTCCTCCAAGGCCTGGGCCTCAGGGGTTTCTCCGATGATAGGAGTGTGAAGTGCATCCATATTACAGCGGTGAGGGAGTCTTGGATTAGGGGGTGTCCGGATAGCCGGACTATACCTTCAGCCGGACTCCTCGACTATGAAGATACAAGATTGAAGACTTCGTCCCGTGTCCGGAAGGGACTTTTCTTGGCGTGGAAGGCAAGCTTGGCGATACGGATTTGTAGATCTCCTACCATTGTAACTGACTCTGTGTAACCCTAGCCCTCTCCGGTGTCTATATAAACCAGAGGGTTTTAGTCCGTAGAAACAACAATCATACCATAGGCTAGCTTCTAGGGTTTAGCCTCTTTGATCTCGTGGTAGATCTACTCTTGTACTACCCATATCATCAATATCAATCAAGCAGGATGTAGGGTTTTACATCCATCAAGAGGGCCCGAACCTGGGTAAAACATTGTGTCCCCTGCCTCCTGTTACCATCCGGCCTAGACGCACAGTTCGGGACCCCCTACCCGAGATCTGCCGATTTTGACACCGACATTGGTGCTTTCATTGAGAGTTCCTCTGTGCTGTCGCCATCAGGAAGGATGCCTCATCCCGTCTTTAAAGACGGCACCGTTGCTAAGGGAGCTTTGGCTGTCGGCCAAACTCTCCGGCTAGGTGGTTTCCTTATGGCCGCCTGTTCGGCTGCTGCGCCGATGATGACCTCTTGGGTCATCAAAAGCAATCTTCACGTTAGCTCGGAATTCGCCGAGCAGCTAGATCCAATGGAGCTCTCTTCCCTAAACGAGCTCTTGGATCGCATCGCCGCCCTGGGAGTCACTACGGATTACGACCAGATTGGGCCTAAACCTGATCCGAGAGAGATTAACTCTCCCCAGGTCACCCATCACGTTGCCGTGGTAGAAGGACAGTGCGGCAACCCTTCATCTATCTTAAGGACTAGCTATGTCCGGATTCTCGATCCCTTCAAGCCGGATACCCACGGAGGGGAGGACATCACTCAAGACCTGAACTTAAAGTCAGGCGATGGGCTAGATTCATTGGACAGCATCCAAGAATCCAAACTTCCGAGTTCGGAAATTCCTTGGCCCCTGGGTCTCGGATTGGGTGAGGTTTCGAATTTGATTCCACCCACCCACCCGTACATAAGCGATCTATCCCAAATTAGGCAAGAGCCCGAAGAAACAGTACATCATTACTGGGCCAGATTCCTCCTGGTTATGAACAGGATAAAGGACTGCCGCGAAGAAGACGCAATTTCATTCTTCTGCAATAATTGCACGGACAAGGGAATCCCCAACGCCATAAGTCGCCGTGATATTACACGCTTTGCTGACTTGGCGTCCATAGTACAAAAGTACTGTGCGATGGAAAGCGCCTGGAAAACCGAAATAAAATTTTGGGACAATCCGACCCTGAATACAAACCCAGTCCGAAATAAAAGGGTGCATCATCGCCAGACACCCGGGTTCAATACCAAAAAGCAAAAGCCCTCTACAGGGCACGGAACCGTACTAGAAGGATGGCTTAATGGACCCCGTAAAATTCACAGTGCAGAGGGCGCCACACCAACTCACAGCCTTAGAGCATGTTGGATACTCCGGCGGGTGGCAAAAATTGGCGAAGATCTTCTAATTCCAGAAGCCACAAAAAGCCACCCCAGAGAAACTAGTACGGTATTAACAGTCTTCGAGACTTTCGCATTAAATAATATGCAAAAAAGAACACTCTGCAGCCTTGCCGAAGTCTACCAAGTAGCAACAATAAACCCATGGAGTGACACGGCTATTACTTTTAACGCTAGTGATGAACCTAAATTCCGAACAGCCCGAGCACCAGCCGCATTGGTCCTTAGTCCAATAGTGGACGGCTTTTGCCTTACCAAGGTACTCATGGATGGTGGCAGCGGATTGAACCTCATTTATGAGGAAACCCTTCAAAAAATGGAAATAGACTGGAACCGCATTGAGCGAAGCAGCACAACCTTTAGAGGAATAATCCCTAGTCGGGAAGCGCGCTGTACAGGAAAAATCACACTAGATGTGGTGTTCGGCACGCCGGATAATTACAGGTCCGAAGAGGTCACGTTCCAGGTGGCCCCGTTTAGTAGCGGATATCACACTCTGCTAGGGTGGGAAGCGTTTACAGTCTTCCAAGCAATACCCCATTATGGGTACATGAAGCTCAAGATGCCCGGGCCTAATGGAATCATCACCCTCGCTAGTGATCCGGACATAGCACTTCGCGCCGAAAACAAGACAGCCGCACTGGCCCTCGAGGCGCTATCCGAAGCCCTAGTGGCTGAGGAACTGACTGCGCTGCGCTCCATGGTGAATAGGGACGATGTGATACTCGATAAAAGATCCAAGTCCACCTCCTTTAAACCGACGGACGAAATAGTCAAATTCCAGGTCCATCCAACGGACCCCAATAAAACAGCTTCCATCGGGGCACAGTTAAACCCGGATGTAGACGCCGCACTATGAGAGTTCCTACGAGAGAACTGGGACATTTTCGCCTGGCACCCATCAGACATGCCAGGAATCCCACGCAGGCTGGCCGGACACAGCTTAAATATCCTAAAAGGATTCAAGCCAGTCAAACAGGCTCTTCGGCGTTTTTCCGAACCTAAGAGACAGGCCATGGGAGAGGAACTAGCCAAGCTATTGGAGGCCGGATTCATCAAAGATATAAAACACCCGGACTGGCTAGCAAACTTGGTGATGGTACCAAAGAAGGACAAATCCTGGCGCCTATGCGTTGATTTCAAAGACCTTAACAAGGCTTGCCCAAAGGATCCCTTCCCTCTCCCCCGCATCGATCAAATTATCGATGCTACCGCAGGACACGATTCGTTGTGTTTCCTCGACGCATACTCCGGCTACCATCAAATAAAGATGGCAGAGTCAGACCAAGCCGCAATGGCATTCATCACACCATACGGCCCATTCTGCTTCAACACAATGCCCTTCGGGCTCAAAAACGCCGGCGCAACATATCAGCGCATGATTCAGACATGTCTGGCAAACCAGATCGGCAAAACAGTGGAGGCATACGTAGATGATGTGGTCGTTATGTCGAATCTCTAGTAGACGACTTGAGGCTAACATTCGATAACCTCCGAACATACGACATCAAGCTCAACCCGGAAAAATGCGTTTTCGGTGTTCCAGCCGGAAAGCTCTTGGGCTTCATTGTATCCGGTAGAGGAATTGAAGCAAATCCAACCAAGATTCAAGCTTTGTCACAATTGGATATCCCGAAGGACCTCAAACAAATACAAAAATTAACTGGATGCGTGGCGGCTCTAAGCCGCTTTATCTCCCGCTTAGGAGAAAAGGCCCTACCCCTTTACCGCCTCCTTCGGCGCACCGAACACTTCGAGTGGACGGATGCAGCCACGGCCAGACTCGACGAAATAAAAGCCATCTTGGCAACAAACCCAGTCCTGGCCGCGCCAAACATTGGCGAACCAATGCTATTATACATTGCAGCAACCCATCAGGTCGTAAGCGCAGTGCTCGTCGTCGAACGAGAAACGGACGGACACAAATTCCCCCTTCAAAAGCCGGTCTACTATGTGTCCACTGTCCTTACTCCGTGCAAGTCACGGTACCCGCATTATCAAAAGATTGCATACGCGGTATTTATGGCATCCCGGAAGCTGCGACACTACTTTCAAGAGTGTTCAATAACAGTAGCCTCGGAAGTGCCACTTAACGATATTATAAACAACTGCGACGCGACGGGCCAGATTGCAAAATGGGCCATTGAGCTCCTCCCGTTCGACATAACTTACAAGCCACGGCGAGCTATCAAGTCGCAAGTTTTGGCCGACTTCGTCGCAGAATGGACGGAGGCCGAACTCCCTAAAGAGTATGGGACATATTCAAACTGGGTCATGCACTTCGACGGCTCCAAAATGTTGGCCGGTCTAGGGGCTGCCGTCATTTTGACGTCCCCCACAGGAGACACAGTTCAATACGTACTCCAGATAATGTACACAGACTCCAACAACGCAGCCGAATATGAGGCCCTTTTACATGGTCTCCGGATGGCAGTATCCATGGGCATTCAATGCCTAGAGGTGCGCCGGGACTCGAACCTCGCAATATCCCAAATAAATGGAGATTTTGATGCCAAGGATCCAAAAATGGCAGCTTATCGCAACGTCATCTAAAAATGTCAGCTCGGTTCGAAGGGCTCGAATTTCACCATATAGCCCGGGAAAATAATCAGGCGGCAGATGTCCTGGCACGCATCGGCGCAAAACGCGATGTAGTCCCCCCCAACATCTTCTTGGAAAGGCTATTCAAGCCATCCGTAGTATGGGAAGGGGAACCCGGCAATAACAGCCCGGACCCAACCGCACTGCCCGACACCAAACACTCTGACATAATTGGAGGCTCTGCCAATGAAATAACACCTTCAGCCCATGTAATAATGGCTGTCATCGCCCCGTGGACAGAACCATTCCTCGCCTACCTTAATAGGCAGGAACTCCCCGAGGACCAGAATGAGGCACGCTGCATAGTGCGGCGATCTAAAGCCTATAAAGTCCATGAGGGAGAGCTTTATAAGAAAAGCACTACCGGAGTCCTTCAAAGGTGCATCTCCGAAGAGGAAGGGTGGAACCTCCTGGCTGAAATTCATGCCGGACTCGGCGGTCATCACGCTGCAGCTCGGTCCCTTGTAAGCAAGGCCTTCCGTACAGGCTTTTATTCGCTGACGGCCCGGGCAAACGCCCAGGACTTAGTCCAACGATGCGTCGGTTGCTAGCTTTTTGCAAACCAAAGCCATATGCCACCCACCGCCCTCCAAACTATCCCCATCACTTGGCCCTTCGCGGTCTGGGGGCTTGACATGGTTGGACCCCTTAAAGGCGGAACCCACAAGAAAAAATACTTACTGGTCATGGTGGATAAGTTCACCAAATGGATAGAAGCCAAGCCTGTTAAGATGGCCAAATCCGGACCGGTGATAGACTTTATATCCAGGGTTGTACACCGTTACAGCGTCCCCCACAGCATCATCACTGATAACGGCACGAACTTTATGGCCGACGAGGTAAAACTCTGGTGCAAAAACATGGGCATCAAGCTCAATTATGCTTCCGTCTATCACCCACAAACTAACGGCCAGGTCGAACGTGCAAATGGTCTTATCATGAGCAGCATCAAACCCAGATTAGTGCGGTCCCTTAAGGAATCTAATACGCACTGGGTAGAGGAGCTCGACTCCATACTCTGGGGGCTGCGGACCACGCCGAATCGCACCACCGGATACACACCATTCTTCATGGTGTACGGTGCAGAGGCAGTTTTGCCCTGCGACATAATTCATGACTCACCTCGAGTGCGCATGTACGAAGAAAGAGAAGCCGAGCTCGATCGGCGGGACAGTTTGGACGCCTTGGAGGAAGAGTGTGATGTGGCAAAAGCCCGTTCCGCATTCTATCAACAGCAGGCTCGAAGATACCAAAGCAGAGAAGTACGGGCCAAAAATTACAACATTGGCGAATTAGTTCTACGCCTGCCGGACAAGAAAAAGGACAAACTCAAGCCCAAGTGGGAATGTCCCTTCATAATTGACCAAGACCTGACTGGTGGAGCGTACCGCCTGCGAGATGCATCGGATAACCAACTCGAGCCGAACCCATGGAACATAGCCCGTCTCCGAAGATTCTATGCCTAGCGCCGGACTCTATGTTCGTCTCCTTCTTCTGTCCATTTTTTATATACTTTCTATCTTACATTTCTCTCCTTCTTCTCTCTCTCTCTCTCTCTCTCTTATAGCCTTTAAAGGCTCATAAAGTGATGCGCTATCTGCGCTCATTAAACATGGGGGCTTTTTTAGACAGAAGCTTATTTATACGGGCCTCATGCCCAACACATGTGTCACACTTCCGCATGTACCTTTTATTCACCATTATATGCATCGATATGACTTAAGTTTTGGCCAAGCTGGGTTGCCTGGCTCATGTGCTTACCCCTACGTTCTCGATTGTTCGGCTAGGTGGTAAAGGGAGCACCTCTGCGATTGTTACTGCCGGGTCAGCCGGATGTGTACCTCATACTGGGTGAAGCCGAAAGCTAGCGTTCTTAAGGGAATATTCGGTCGGTGAACTAAAGATGATCTTTTTTTTCACTTATTTATCTATACGCCCCCAGATGTTTTTCTTGCGTCTCTTTTCGCAGAATGGACATGCACTTTAGGGCATGCCTCCCAGGGAAAGGAACCCCTAACGGAATTATTCTCCCTGGAAGATGTTTCTTACTAACCATGTAATATAACATAACTAGTTGGGCACTTGTCTGTTCAAGCACTAATGACCCCTATGTCTAGTCTCCATGCATAACCCGGTTCTTATATAACCGCGAGGGTATTCAGACACACTCCGGACCGTCAGGTCCCGAGGTTGAAGCGAAAAGGTCAGCCATGATAAACGATCTACAATCCGGCTAGAAGGCATTACACATGTCAATTAAAATTACATAGTCAATCTGACTGATTGTATTCCTCTTCAATACCATCTAACATGCTGTCTAGCTTACAGTCCTGTTGGGAATACTTTGCGGCCAATTCTACTTGGCCGTATACTAAGCTCACAGGGATCTCCTTCCCATTGGGCCCCACGGGTCCGACCTCGGCCATGTGGTTTGGGTCAGCCTTCGTGTACCGCGTCTTCACCATGGCCCAGGCCTCCCTGGCACCTTGACGGTAGGCCGACATCTTCCACAATCGAAAGCGCTACCGCGCTCCCTTCAGCTTCTCTACAAGCTCTCCAAGGCCTTCGGGCATGGAGACGGATGGCCACAAGGCCTGGGCGACGCCTTGCATCACCTGCCAAACTCGCTCGTGCAGTTGTGAGAGCTCGGGAAGAAGGTCACCCGTAGAACCGGGCATTTCCTCTGCAGGACGACCTGTTAGCATACCTACAGACATCACTCTGTTAGTCGACTTCCTCGCTGAACTCTTTTTTCAAAAAGTTTGTTTAAGCACTTACTAAATATGCCGCGTCGAAGCCGCTGATTCTCCTTAACGGAGTCCAACAGTTGGGCACGAACATCCTTCAGTTCAACGCCCAGCTTGGTGTTGGCATCTTGAAGATCGTTATTCTCCCGCCTCACCTTTGTCAGCACACTCTCACCAGCCTTTAGTTGGCGTAGGAGTTGTTTCTTTTCTGGATTTAATCCGGCGCCATCTGCAATTTCATTTGTCAGATTTGCACCCACGCCGCAATTCGCGAAATACTTATCTTTCGAAGCGTATATTACCAGAGGGGGTCTCCTTGGGCTCCCCTGCCACGGTTAGTGTGGCCTCAAGTTGGGCTTTGCACTCTTCCAGCTCCTGGGACAGTAGGGTATTCTTTTCTGTAAGAACCTGCATAACAAATGATCCTTAAATCAGTTATTCTAACTGTTTCAAGTCTCGGGGGCTACTGGTATATATATAATTACCAAAATTTTCTTACCCGCATGTCTTTTACATATTGCTCCGTGGCTCTGGCTAGACCATTTTGAGCGGCACGGAGGTACGCATCTCCCGAATTGAAGGCATCCAATGCCTCTTGGGAGAAACAAGCGTCGCGAAGAACTGTCCGGCGACGCCTGTGGTTCATGGCACTCTCCACCTCGGAATTGGTGGCAGACAACCTATCCGCATCCTCTATCGGAGGAGCGTCCAGTGCGCACCTTGTGTTCGCCTCCGCTTCCGGACCAGGCTTTGGAGCCTGGCTGGTGGAGGCGCGATTGGCAACCTCTCCGGATATAGTCCGGCGAGGTCTCTTCGTCCTGAAGAGAACACGAGCGTTAATATGCCTTGAAGGAATAACACCTGGGAATAAGATGGCGTGCTATACCTTTGCGCCGGCGTCTCAATCCGGACCGCACTTGTTTTCAGCCCGTGGGGCCTTGCCGCCCCTCATTGGCTAGTTGCCGCAGGCTCGGCCTCCCGTCTCGAGGACCTCCCCTGCAAAACACGGTTGTCATACGGCAATCGAAAACACGCGAGGATAGATCCCTTTTCAAAGTGCTGGGACTTCGGTCTCAATTACCTGTGAGGCTGGGAGTAGCCCTGGGTAATCGGACGTAATGGCCACCAAGGCGTTGTCCTTGCTCAATTGATGAAACACCCCATCAATTAGCTCCACAGATAAGTCCGGATCCTCTTAAGAGGCCAGGTCGAGGGACCGTCCCGGATCCTCGGGTTGTGGAGGAGGGCTGTTTATTTCTTTAACAGCCTGGCGCAGTTCCTGCGTTGAAGTCATTAGACTGAGTATTTAACGATGGGAATATAAAACGGATGGGCAAGTAAAAGTGTCCACTTACCCAACTTGGGGGATTGTACATAGAAAATCCACCCTGTGGGTTGACGCAGAGAAATTCCTCCTCTTCACCCTTGTACAAAACGGACAAGGTCTTTATTAGAGCGGCAGCCGAATCCGGCCCCTTACGGCTGTGGCGGCTGGCGTCGTCCTCCCCGTTGAAGTCCCACATGGGGTGGACTCTATACTAAAGCGGCTGCACCCCTCGCATGATGCATGCGGCCATGACCCCGATCATGGTCAGTCCGGAATGAGCTAACAATCTTATCCGGCCCATCAGGAAAGAACGTCCTTGTCACTTTCCCTTTGAGGGCTCCATGGACGCCAGCTTAGGAGCTTCTTTAGGGGAGCACCGTCGAACTCAGGGAGGCCGATCCGGACAGGATTCGGCAGCGGGACGTCCTCTATATAAAACCATTCCGAAGGCCAGTCCTCGGACGCCTTCTTTGGGGTGCCGGATAGATATCCGGTCCCAGCGATGCGCCACACTTCGGCTCCGCCCACTTGATATATTAACCTTCTGAGAACGGGGCACAAGGCAGAATAGCCTTTTCCATAGCGCGAAATGAGCCTCGTAGCCCAAAAACAGCTCACAAAGGGCTACGAAGCCCGCGATATGCAATATGGAGGCAGGCGTGAGGTTGTGCAGCTGAAGGCCATAGAACTCCAGTAGCCCCCGGAGAAACGGATGAATTGGAAATCCGAGCCCCCTTCTTAAGTAAGGGACAAGGCATACTCGCTCTCCTTTGGAGGGATTGGGGGAGCTCTCCGCTTGCTCTCCGCCATTATAGGTGGCAAGTCTGGCTCGAACCGGGACCATATAGGCCGGGGGGAGAAATCCCTTGGTCTGGAGCGTCATTAGCTCGCTGTGCGGGATGGAGCACCTCTTCCAATCTCCAGGCTGAGGGCTGGAAGGGTGAGAGGAGGAGCTGCGGCAGTCGGCCATGATAGAATGGACCCCTGTCGGATACGCTCTGATGAATACTCGCGGAGGGGAGAAGGTGTGGTTTGGATCTAAATCCTCGTCCCCTTAAATAGGCGGCTCATTCACACGGCTAGGGGTGTAAATATAAAAACACCCTGACTTTTCGTATTCGTTTGACACGTGGAAGACGGCCATTATTGGGCGTAGAAGCCAGGAGCGCTACATCTACAAGAAACCTGACATTATTCAATAGGTACACGGAATTCGGAGGAGAACCCGCCTTGCAATGCCGAAGACAATTTGCGCACCGGACTCGTTGTCATTGAAGCCTGGTTCGGGGGCTGCTGAGGGAGTCCTAGATTAGGGGGTGTCCGGATAGCCGGACTATACCTTCGGCCGGACTCCTGGACTATGAAGATACAAGATTGAAGACTTCGTCTCGTGTCCGGAAGGGAATTTTCTTGGCGTGGAAGGCAAGCTTGGCGATACGGATATGTAGATCTCCTACCATTGTAGCCGACTCTGTGTAACCCTAGCCCTCTCCGGTGTTTATATAAACCGGAGGGTTTTAGTCTGTACGGATATGTAGATCTACTCTTGTACTACCCATATCATCAATATCAATCAAGCAAGACGTAGGGTTTTACCTCCATCAAGAGGGCCCAAACCTGGGTAAAACATTGTGTCCCCTGCCTCCTGTTACCATCCAGCCTAGACGCACAGTTCGGGACCCCCTACCCGAGATCCGCCGGTTTTGACACCGACAGGCGGCGAAGATCTTCCCTACGCTGCGAAGAGAGGGGTTCGGGGCGGTACTCCTCGTGAACACGCGACAGATCACCGCCGCCTTCACGGGTGAAGCCAGGAGGACTGCGTGGTCCATTGACCATCAAGACTTCCGCCGCGGGGTCGCTGCTGTCGCATTCTGACGCAGTCTCGACGGAGCCAGTCGACAGATCGAACAGGCCGTAGAGAGTTTCATCGGGCTTGATCGCCGCGATTTGTGGGGTGGCCGATTGGCGGGCCACTGCGTGCCTCACCCACCGCTGAAGCCACGACCGACCGGATCGCTGGCGCTGGCGAACAATGGAAAGGGAGGTTGCCGTAGGAGCTGATTGATACAGAGTCGACGGTTGCCGAAGAAGGACGTCGCGGACGCATGCGCGGAAGTGCGTTGCCCCGCGGATGGGGAGCGCCTCGACGTCGAGTGGAGCCTCGTGGAGCCAAGCGGAGTCGTCAGCGATGAAGACGAGCGCACCGAGACGGATCTCGTGGCCTTCAGCCAATCCTCCGTCGGAAACCATGATGATGGGAATCGGAAGAATCACAACTTCTCCAATAAACTTCTAAGACACCTGCCCCACGGTGGGGCGCCAACTGCCGTGGATCTAAAACTGACAGTAGAATGGGGGTAGGTATGAGGAGGCAAGATTCTGGCTATGGAGTAGTTGTACACACGAGTTTTACGAGTTCAGGCCCTTCTCGGAAGAAGTAACAACCCTACGTCTCGGTGCCCTGAGGCGGTCGACTGGATTATATATGTGTGTGTGTGTGTTTACAAAAGATGCGAACCCTTGTGCCTGTGGAGGGGGTGGCTTATATAGAGTGCGCCAGGACCCCAGCCAGCCCACGTTACAAAGGGTTTAAGGTACATAAAGGAGGAGTGTTACAGGTAACGTATGTATTAAAGTGCTATAAATGACAATTAAGCCTATAAGTAAATGCTCGACCGTTGTTCGTGCAGAGTGGCTTTAGATCTTCTGCTCGTCGAGTGGCTTCTGCGACGGTCGAGTGACATTGATTCTTCCGAGTGGAATGTCTCTGGTCGAGTGGATGATGGTACCCTTCGAATGCTTCTGGTTTGAGAGTGACGTCCTAGGGAAGGGTGTCTAGGTCAGGCCTATGACCCTACCCTAGGTACATACCTTCATCAGGTAGGGCACGCCCCCACCCTCGTGGGCCGGGTGTGACCCCCCTGGTGAACTTCTTGCGCTCAGTATTTATTATATATTCTGAAAATGACTTACATGAAGTTTCAGGACTTTTGGAGCTGTGCAGAATATATCTCTAATATTTGCTCCTTTTCCAGCCCAGAATCCCAGCTGCCGGCATTCTCCCTCTTTATGTAAACCTTGTAAAATAAGAGAGAATAGGATAAGTGTTGTGACATAATGTGTAATAACAGCCCATAATGCAATAAATATCGATATAAAAGCATGATGCAAAATGGACGTATCATCTATCTACAATAGCGCTTTCCTACAACTGTGAAGCTTGCCATGAGACGTTTGCCGATGTGGTTCCACCGTAACAACCTGCGATCATGGTAGCAGTTGGTCATTGCATGGCAACTGTAGTTTGTTCAACATGGCACATGTAGTGGTCCAACCATGTCACACAGATTTGTTCACACTTTGTCATCCACAGTTGTTTATACATTGCAGCCACATTTGATTATACATGGCAACTGCAGTTGTCCAGGCATGGCAACTGCAGTTGTGCAGCCATGGCAACTGCAGCTGTCCAGCCATGGCAACTGCATCTGTCAGATATGTTCCTTTCTCCTAACTCATTGTCAACAACTTCACTTGCATGCACTCACCTGTGTACGACGTTGATGGCAGGTACATGGTTGCCACCTGATGCCACGTGTTGCATGAAGGTCCTACATTTTTCTGACATAACTCGTGAGTCTTTTGCCATCCTTGCAAGTTTAATTTCATGTCCACAACAGTAAGTTTCTTTTTCGTATGCATTACCTTGATTTGCCACATTAGCTAGCTGAAGTTGGTTGCCCATACATTTGTCAGCGTTAGCGCCCTGTGATGAAACTTGCCATGCTACCCCCCTGATTGTGGTTTGGTCATAAGAACCTGCTAAAAATTAGTTTGTAGGACATAAGGAGAATGACATCTTCATTGTCATGAACATGGCAACTGTTTCTTCTTTGTTTGTCATGCATCGTATCGATGCCCGTGTAATGCTCTAGTAGTGGCAGCAATGGCCCTGAAGAAATGAGTTGATTGTACTCTGCTGCATCCCAAGGTGGCGTTTCCGGCCTTTGAGAAAGCCAAGGATCAGTGCCATCTTCGTGATTCATTCTTCTGCTTTCTTTTCTGCCACTATGTTTTTAGTCACTGCATGAACAAGAACGCATCAACAATCCGCAAAGCATTCTTGATGTTTGCACGTAGAAGATAACACGGCAATCTCATAACATTTCTTGCATATGCAACCAACACCTCATGGCAAGTAGGACATGCACATCCATTCTCTTTTCTGAATTCTGGATGCCAGCTATCATTTTGAAGCGATGGCAACAGACAACAAAATAGGATGGCAAGCAATAAGATAACATGGTGGCAACTACGGACAATGATAGATGGCAACTGACATTAGATACAAGTGGCAATTATTTTTCCTCCCTCCCTATGCCAAATTCCTCCTTTCTCTCCCTATTTATAGTGATTCCTACGCATGCTCCATTACCAACTACTCGCACCAAGACAACCCAGAAGCTTGGCACAACTCTAGCATAGTATATGGCAGATCTGGCATATGTTTGGTGGGCAAATGCAAAGACACACAAATTCGTGGGGTGTTTGCCCTGATAGCGTTGATCCAATCGCCATCTTCATGGGCAAATTTGTAAGTTCATATTTCTTGGCAGAAGAAGGTCGAGAAACAAAAGGAGATCGGAGATCCACCTGTTTTAGCTCGTCGTCTTGGGACGACGGGGTTGGGGTGGGAGGGGGTGGTGGTTAGCGATGGGAAGGCGCTAGGGATCTTCACTAGTTTCCATGGCAACCAGAGAAGTAAGGCGATGGAGGTAGGGGATCGAGAGGTGGGAGACAATGGCGGCAGGGCGGACTAGGGATCGGAAGGAGTCCGGGACGGCTGGCGTGCTGGGTCATGTGGGCAGCGCTGTCGTCTGGCCCGGACGTGTGGGCGGTTTTGCCACACACTGGACATGCGGGCTGTGGCTGCGCGCGCCCGGACGCGGTCGTGCGGGCGGGTTCTTCTCCATGCCACACGAGGCGTGCATCACAACCACCCGATACACCACACGTGTGGCAGTTATCGGCATCCTAAATTTTTGGGTCGTTATATCTTCATCCAATAGACCGTATGTACCACTGTTCATGCTAGATAACTCCTCGCACGTTGGTATGAATTTTTTTAGCAACGAACTTATCAAAAATAAAATTAGAATATTATGAGAATAGTGTCACACCACATCCAACCTAGAGGTAAATGAAGGGTGCATGCATGTTATATTGTCTTGTGAAATTCAAGTTCAATTATTTATTGTGGAAAAATAAAAATAAAAATCAATGATGTGGAGGGTTTTGATGTTTTTGATGATGTGGATGGCTTGCGTGTGGTAAAAAGTAAAAAGTTAAATGGCTGCATGGGCGCTTGATGATATGGAGAGTGTGCATGTCATGGAAAGTGAGAGGAGGTGGAGAGGTTGCATGTTAAGATAAATAAGATAGTGGAGACGAACTTCTTAGGTATATCCACACACCACCCTCCGACCTAACCCTAACTACCGGTACGCTCGCCCCTCAACCTCCAACCCACACCACCATGTTGGTCGCCGCCGCGATCATCCCTCTAAGTCCCCGACCCCTCCCGGCCATCGATCCACAATAACTCCGGCGCCCCTCGCAGCCCCGCTTGTAATCCACACCCATCAACCCGCTTCCTCGCCTCCGCCTGAGACATCGTGCTCGCTGACCACTCGCATTGTCGTGCTTGTCTCCTATGAGGTCCTAGCTCGGCGTCGTTGTGACCAATGCCATCGTTGTCGCTCCACACGTCGTCCCAGCCTTCAGTGCTGGTATTGAAAAAGGAGTGGCCATATTTCAGTTTATTGGAAGTAGCTACTTCACAAACGTTAGTGATATTGATAGTCACCCGATAAACATTTTTTCATCCTTTTGTATTTCACGCATCTAGATATCCAAATAGGATGGTTCTTATAGTTGAATTTTCTTAGCCGCGTGTGAAATAGCAATATCGTATTGAAAATGTCTCACTACTCTCTCTCTCTCTGCGCCAAAATACATTGTCAGAAAACTTTAGCATGATTTGAACCCATCCAGATTATTTAGGACGTCCTGACCCTTTTGTCAAAAACACAACATTGTGGCCTTCTTTCCCACTTAGACACGCCAAAGTTGACGGCGTTTTTGGCATGGCCACGACCTAGCTAAGTAGCCATTGACCTCGTACATGGCAAGGCATAAACACCGAACAGAGACGCGTTACTGGAAACGCCTCAGGCACTGACGTTTCTGCCCCGAGAAGAAACACCGGATCTTGGGGCGTTTCCAGTAACGCATGCTCACAACTAATTATCTATCGAGGGCATAAATGCTGGCTACTTTGGCGTGTCTATGTGGAGGCAGAAATGGCACGGGGATGGACTTTACCAAAAGGCTCAGATCAGGAAAGTTTGGCAAAAATGCCCCCCCCCCTCTCTCTCTCAAAATATTGTATGTATTGTATAGAGTATTTTTAATTCATTTTTTGTAAATTTTGACCAACTTTATAGAAAAACTTGTCAACATCTAGAATACCAAATCAATACCATTGATTTATGATGAAATATATTCCATATGGTATATATTGGGTATTGTAGATATAGTTAATTTTCTCTATATGCTTGGTCAAAGTTGTGAAGTCTGACTTACACGAGACGAGAACCAATGAAGATTATATGATGGACAGAGGGAGATTTTATTTTGAAAAATATTTTATTCTATTATTTTCCCATTATAATAACATTCATTCTCAACAATAACACTATTTTATGCAACACACCAAACTGCGATACTTGTTAGTGATGCACTTTTTGAAGGTGACAATAGAATCACCCTTTGCCCTGGTCTTGTACAAAGTCAAAAGAAAATGAAGCAAAACATGAGAATAGGTAGAGAAAAAAATCAATGGTCAAATCCAAAGAAATAAGTTGTAATGGGGGCCATTTTCATGGGGCCACTACCGTCGATGGTGCAACTAGACAAGTAAATTTCATCTCCTTCTCTCATATCTTTTGTTTATATTCAAATATCACGAGTTAGATTTGATCCAATCAATCAAGATAGTCCAAAGAAGATTCTTTTCATATTCGAATACGCAAAATATTTGTATATCTTATCATTGATAGATAGAGTTGAGTTCAAACAAAGAGAATGGATTATGGTAGCATCCCGCAAGCACGTACACCATGAAATGGCGAGAGCTGGAGCTCTAGAGCACAAATAATGGGGTATGGCCGCCCCCAAACCCAAAAACCATGTCTCCAACACAAGATGTGTTAATCCTTTAGCGTTGGCCCGGCAACAGGCTTCATCTTGGATGATCTGCGCGAGGCAAGTGATAGAAGGGTGCTCTCCGTTGAAGACACACCCATCTTGGTGCTTCCAAAGAAACCTAGAGGTGAGGATGACAAGGGTAGAGATCCCTTTCCACATGCTCGCCGGAGCCGTAGACAAGGTGGAGGCCCACCAGTCGAGGAACTCGTCAACGGGGGCACGGGATGGTTGCAGCGGCACGATTCTGAGCGAAAACTGTTGGGGAACGTAGCAGAAATTCAAAATTTTCCTACGTGTCACCAAGATCTATCTATGGAGAAACCAGCAATGAGGGGAAGGAGAGAGGAGAGTGCGTCTACATACCCTTGTAGATCGCTAAGCGGAAGTGTTCAAGTGAACGGGGTTGATGGAGTCGTACTCGTCGTGATTCAAATCACCGATGATCAAGTGCCGAACGCACGGCACCTCCGCGTTCAACACACGTACAGCCCGGTGACGTATCCCACGCCTTGATCCAGCAAGGAGAGAGGGAGAGGTTGAGGAAGACTCCATCCAACAGCAGCACAACGACGTAGTGGTGGTGGAGGAGCGTGGCAATCCTGCAGGGCTTCGCCAAGCACCACGGGAGAGGAGGAGTACTTGTGAGAGGGGGAGGGCTGCACCAGAACTTCGTGTATAGCTCCCATGCGCCTCCCCACTATATATAGGGGTGGAGGGGCTGGTTTCTTGCCCTCCAAGTCCATTGGGGCGTTGTCCAAGGTGGGAGGAAAGAAATCTCATTATTTCCTTCCCCACCGATTGTTATCCCCCCTTTTTAGGGATCTTGATCTTATCCCTTCGGGATATGATCTTATTCCTTCTAAGGGGGGATCTTGGTGCGCCTTGACCAGGGGTGTGGGGCCTTGCCCCCACTACCCACGTCCATGTGGGTCCCCCCATGCAGGTGGGCCCCACTCCGGAACCTTCTAGAACCTTCCCGGTACAATACCGAAAAATCCCGAACATTTTCCGGTGGCCAAAATAGGACTTCCCATATATAAATCTTTACCTCCGGACCATTCCGGAACTCCTCGTGACGTCCGGGATCTCATCCGGGACTCCGAACAACATTCGGTAACCACATACAAACTTCCTTTATAACCCCAGCGTCATCGAACCTTAAGTGTGTAGACCCTACGGGTTCGGGAGACATGTAGACATGACCGAGACGTTCTCCGGTCAATAACCAACAGCGGGATCTGGATACCCATGATGGCTCCCACATGTTCCACGATGATCTCATCGGATGAACCACGATGTCAAGGACTTAATCAATCTCGTATTCAATTCCCTTTGTCTATCGGTATGTTACTTGCCCGAGATTCGATCGTCGGTATCCAATACCTTGTTCAATCTCGTTACCGGCAAGTCACTTTACTCGTTCCGTAACACATCATCCCGTGATCAACTCCTTGGTCACATTGCGCATATGATGATGTCCTACTGAGTGGGCCCAGAGATACCTCTCCGTTTACACGGAGTGACAAATCCCAGTCTCGATCCGCATAAAACAATAGATACTTTCGGAGATACCTGTAGTGCACCTTTATAGTCACCCAGTTACGTTGTGACGTTTGATACACCCAAAGCACTCCTACGGTATCCAGGAGTTACACGCTCTCATGGTCGAAGGAAGAGATACTTGACATTGGCAAAGCTCTAGCAAATGAACTACACGATCTTTTGTGCTAGTCTTAGGATTGGGTCTTGTCCATCACATCATTCTCCTAATGATGTGATCCCGTTATCAACGACATCCAATGTCCATAGCCAGGAAACCATGACTATCTGTTGATCACAACGAGCTAGTCAACTAGAGGCTCACTAGGGACATATTGTGGTCTATGTATTCACACGTGTATTACGATTTCCGGATAATACAGTTATAGCATGAATAAAAGACAATTATCATGAACAATTAAATATAATAATAATGCTTTTATTATTGCCTCTAGGGCATATTTCCAACAGTCTCCCACTTGCACTAGAGTCAATAATCTAGTTCACATCGCCATGTGATTAACACTCACAGGTCACATCGCCATGTGACTAATACCCAAGAGTTTACTAGAGTCAGTAGTCTAGTTCACATCACTATGTGATTAACACTCAATGAGTTTTATGTTTGATCATGTTGCTTGTGAGAGAGGTTTTCGTCAACGGGTCTGAACCTTTCAGATCCGTGTGTGCTTTACAAATCTCTATGTCATCTCCTAGATGCAGCTACCACACTCTATTTGGAGCTATTCCAAACAACTGTTCTACTTGGAGCTATTCTAAATTATTGCTCCATTATATGTATCCGGTCTCTCTACTCAGAGCTATCTGGATAGGTGTCAAGCTTGCATCGTCGTAACCTTTACGACGAACTCTTTTACCACCTCCATAATCGAGAAAATTCCTTAGTCCACTAGTTACTAAGGATAACTTTGACCGCTGTCCTGTGAGCCATTCTTGGATCACTCTTGTACCCCTTGACTGACTCATGGCAAGGCACACTTCTGGTGCGGTACACAACATAGCATACTGAAGAGCCTACGTCTTAAGCATAGGGGACGACCTTCGTCCTTTCTCTCTATTCTGCCGTGGTCGAGCTTTAAGTCTTAACTTCGTACCTTACAACTCAGGCAAGAACTCCTTCTTTGACTGGTCCATCTTGAACACCTTCAAGATCATGTCAAGGTATGTGCTCATTTGAAAGTATTATTAAGCATTTTGATCTATCCTTATAGATCTTGATGCTCAATGTTCAAGTAGCTTAATCCAGGCTTTCCATTGAAAAACACTTTCAAAATAACCCTATATGCTTTCCAGAAATTCTACGTCATTTCTGATCAACAATATGTCAACAACATATACTCATCAGAAATTCTATAGTGCTCCCACTCACTTCTTTGGAAATACAAGTTTCTCATAAACTTTGTACAAACCCAAAATCTTTGATCATCATCAAAGCATACATTCCAACTCCGAGATGCTCACTCCAGTCCTTAGAAGGATTGCTGGAGCTTTGCATACTTATTATCATCTTTCGGGATTGACAAAACCTTCCGGTTGTATCACATACAACCTTTCCTCAAGAAAATCGTCGAGGAAACAATGTTTTGACATCCTATCTGCAAGATTTCATAAATAATGCAGTAATCGCTAATATAATTCCAACAGACTCTTAGCATCGCTACGAGTGAGAAAATCTCATCGTAGTCAACTCCTTGAACTTGTCGGAAAACATCTTAACGACAAGTCGAGCTTTCTTAATGGTAATTCTTACCATCATTGTCTGTCTTCCTTTTAAAATCCATCCGTACTCATTTGCCTTACGACCATCGAGCCGTTCTGCCAAAGTCTTCACTTTGTTTTCATACATGGATCCTCTCTCGGATTTTATGGCCTCAAGCCATTTATCGGAATCCGGGCCCACCATCGCTTCTCCATAGCTCGTAGGCTCATTGTTGTCTAGCAACATGACTTCCAAGACAGGATTACGTACCACTCTCAAGTAGTATGCATCCTTGTCATCCTACGAGGTTTGGGAGTGACTTGATCTGAAGTTTCATGATCACTATCATAAGCTTCCACTTCAATTGGTGTAGGTGCCACGGGAACAACTTCATGTGCCCTGCTACACACTGGTTGAAGTGATGGTTCAATAACCTCATCAAGTCTCCACCATCCTCCCACTCAATTCTTTCGAGAGAAACCTTTCCTCGAGAAAGGACCTGATTCAAGAAACAATCCTTTATTGCTTTTGGATCTGAGACAGGAGGTATACCCAACTGTTTTGGGTGTCCTATGAAGATGCATTTATCCACTTTGGGTTCTAGCTTATCAGCCTGAAACTTTTTCACATAAGTGTCGTAGCCCCAAACTTTTAAGAAACGACAACTTAGGTTTCTCTAAACCATAATTCATACGGTGTCATCTCAACGGAATTAAGTGGTGCCCTATTTAAAGTGAATGTGGTTGTCTCTAATGCCTAACCCATGAACGATAGTGGTAATTCGATAAGAGACATCATGGTATGCATCATATCCAATAGGGTGCAGTTATGATGTTCGGACACACCATCACACTATGGTGTTCCAGGCGGTATTAATTGCGAAACAATTTCCACAATGTCTTAATTGTGTGCCAAAACTCGTAACTCAGATACTCATCTCTATGATCTTATCATAGACATTTTATCCTCTTGTCACGATGATCTTCAACTTTACTCTGAAATTACTTGAACCATTCAATAATTCAGACTTGTGTTTCATCAAGTAAATATATTCAACATCTACTCGAATCATCTGTGAAGTAAGAACATAATGATATTCACTGCATGCCTCAGCACTCATTGGACCACACACATCAAAATGTGTTACTTCCAACAAGTTGCTATCTTGTTCCATCTTACTGAAACCGAGGCTTTTCAGTCATCTTGCCCATGTGGTATGATTTGCATATCTCAAGTGATTCAAAATAAAGTGAGTTCAAACGGTCCATTTGCATGGAGTTTCTTCATGCATATATACCAATAGACATGGTTCGCATGTCTCAAACTTTTCAAAAATGAGTGAGTCCAAAGATCCATCAACATGGAGCTTCTTCATGCATTTTATACCGATATGACTTACGTGGCAGTGCCACAAATAGGTGGTACTATCATTACTATCTTTTGGCATGAACATGTGTATCACTACGATCGAGATTTCAATGAACCATTCATTTTAGGTGCAAGACCATTGAAGGTATTATTCAAATAAATAGAGTAACCATTATTCTCTTTAAATGAATAACCGTATTGCGATAGACATAATCCAATCATGTCTATGCTCAACGCAAACACCAAATCTCGATGGTAGAGGGAGCGTGCGATGCTTGATCATATCAACATTGGAAACACTTCCAACACATATCGTCAGCTCACCTTTAGCTAGTCTCCGTTTATGCCGTAGCTTTTATTTCGAGTTACTAACGCTTAGCAACCGAACCGGTATCTTATACCCTAGTGCTACTAGGAGTACTAGTAAAGTACACATTAACATAATGTATATCCAATATACTTCTATCGACCTTGCCAGCCTTCTCATCTACCAAGTATCTAGGGTAATTCTGCTCTAGTGACTGTTCCCCTTATTACAGAAGCACTTAGTCTCGGGTTTGGGTTCAACCTTGGGTTTCTTCACTGGAGCAGCAACTGATTTGTCATTTCATGAAGTATCCCTTCTTGCCCTTGCCCTTCATGAAACTAGTGGTTTCACCAACCATCAACAATTGATGCTCCTTCTTGATTTCTACTTTCGCGGTGTCAAACATCGTGAATACCTCAAGGATCATCTTATTTATCCCTGATATGTTATAGTTCATCACGAAGCTCTAGCAGCTCGGTGGCAATGACTTTGGAAAAACATCACTATCTCATTTGGAAGATCAACTCCCACTCAATTCAAGTGATTGTTGCACTCAGACAATCTGAGCACAAGCTCAACGATTGAGATTTTCTCCCTTAGTTTGCAGGCTAAGAGAATCGTCGGAGGTCTTATACCTCTTGACGTGAGCACGAGCCTGAAATCCCAATTTCAGCCCTCGAAACATCTCATATGTTCCGTGATGTTTCGAAAACGTCTTTGGTGCCTCTACTTAAACCATTTAACTGAACTATCACGTAGTTATCAAAACGTGTATGTTCGATGTTCGAAACATCCACAAACGACGTTTGGGGTTCAGCACACTGAGCAGTGCATTAAGGACATAAGCTTTCTATTGTTCGCATAATCGCTACTATCAACTTTCAACTATATTTTCTCTAGGAACATATCTAAAACAGTAGAACTAAAGCGCGAGCTACGACATAATTTGCAAAAGGTCTTTTGACTATGTTCAGGATAATTAAGTTCATCTTATGAACTCCCACTCAGATAGACATCCCTCTGGTCATCTAAGTGATTACATGATCCGAGTCAACTAGGCCGTGTCCAATCATCACGTGAGACGGTCTAGTCATCATCGGTGAACATCTTCATGTTGATCGTATCTACTATACGACTCATGCTCGACCTTTCGGTCTCCGTGTTCCGAGGCCATGTCTGTACATGCTAGGCTCGTCAAGTTAACCCTAAGTGTTTTCGCTGTGTAAAACTGTCTTACACCCGTTGTATGTGAACGTAAGAATCCATCACACCCGATCATCACGTGGTGCTTAGAAGCGACGAACTGTAGCAACGGTGCACAGTTAGGGGAGAACACTTCTTGAAATTTTGTAAGGGATCATCTTATTTACTACCGTCGTTCTAAGCAAACAAGATGCATAAACATGATAAACATCACATGCAATCAAATAGAGTAGTGACATGATATGGCCAATATCATATAGCTCCTTTGATCTTCATCTTCGGGGCTCCATGATCATCTTGTCACCGGCATGACACCATGATCTCCATCATCATGATCTCCATCATCGTGTCTCCATGAAGTCGTCTCGCCAACTTATTACTTCTACTACTTTGGCTACCGGTTAGCAAAAAAGTAAAGTAATTACATGGCGTTGTTCAATGACACGCAGGTCATACAATAAATAAAGACAACTCCTATGGCTCCTGCCGGTTGTCATACTCATCGACATGCAAGTCGTGAATCCTATTACAAGAACATGATCAATCTCATACATCACATATCATTCATCACATTCTTCTTGGCCATATCACATCACAAAGCATACCCTGCAAAAACAAGTTAGACGTCCTCTAATTGTTGTTTGCATGTTTTACGTGGCTGCTATGGGTTTCTAGCAAGAACGTTTCTTACCTACGCAAAACCACAACGTGATATGCCAATTGCTATTTACCCTTCATAAGGACCCTTTTCATCGAATCCGTTCCGATAAAGTGGGAGAGACTGGCACCCGCTAGCCACCTTATGCACCAAGTGCATGTCAATCGGTGGAACCTGTCTCACGTAAGAGTACGTGTAAGGTCGGTCCGGGCCGCTTCATCCCACAATACCGTCGAAACAAGATTGGACTAGTAACGGTAAGCATATTGAACAACATCAACGCCCACAACTACTTTGTGTTCTACTCGTGCAAAGAATCTACGCAATAGACCTAGCTCATGATGCCACTGTTGGGGAACGTAGCAGAAATTCAAAATTTTCCTACGTGTCACCAAGATCTATCTATGGAGAAACCAGCAACGAGGGGAAGGAGAGAGGAGAGTGCATCTACATACCCTTGTAGATCGCTAAGCGGAAGCGTTCAAGTGAACGGGGTTGATGGAGTCGTACTCGTCGTGATTCAAATCACCGATGATCAAGTGCCGAACGCACGGCACCTCCGCGTTCAACACGCGTACAGCCCGGTGACGTCTCCCACGCCTTGATCCAGCAAGGAGAGAGGGAGAGGTTGAGGAAGACTCCATCCAACAGCAGCACAACGGCGTTGTCACATCCCTAGTCTGGTATGACTTAGACTAGCTAGCTATTTGTGCATCATATTTAAATTTCTTTTAAATTTGAAATGAGGATTGGTGGAACCCTCAGAATCATTTTTTGAAAATGACCCAAATAAAAATTTCTCCAAAAGGGTCCAAGAAAATGCTCATGATGCCCTCTAAAAATATTGGACAGAGATAAAAATCAAAACAATATTTTTAGGAGCTCATGGATATTTATTTTGGCCATTTGGAATTAATACAATAATTATTTGCTTGGATATATAAATGTTATATATATTTTATATGTCCAAAATTATGCCAATTATAACAGAGCTCTGGAATAATACCATTAGCCCCTACAAAAATTGGCATAATAAAATAAAATGGTTTGGTATTTTTATTAAACCAAACAAATGTCAGAAAAAAATAGAAAAGGGAAATAAAACAGGAAAACCTCACCTGTGCTTACCTGGGGCTCTCCCCTGCGCAGCCCAGCAGCAGCAGGCCGGCCCAGCCAGGAGGCGGCCCAGCCCACCTGGCCCCCCCTCCTCTGTCGTCTTCCTTCCCGACAGGGGAACGGCGCGTGCCGACGCGCGCGCACCGCCGCGCCTCCACCTCCTGCTTCCCTGGCCACCTCCTGCTTCCTCCTCGTCGCCTGGAACGCCCCGGACGACGCCACGCAACCCCGACCGCCCTCTCACTCTCTCCCTCCTCCTCTCCCCCTGCTCTCTCTCTCTCACCCGAGAACCACCGCCGCCGCCGACGGGCATCACCGTAGCCACCGCCTCTCCCACGCCTTCCCGACACGCTCCCCAGATCCGCCGCGACCCCCTCTACCTCCTCGTCGAGCCACGCAAGACGGAGCACCCCGTGGAGCCGTCGCCGTCGCCAAATTCGCCTCCGGCCGCCGTGGATCCTCGCCGGCGATTCGGAAGCTACCGGGCATCCCCGACCTCGCCCTCGCGCTCGCTGGTTCCGCGGTGAGCCCCCGCACCGAACCCCCTCCTCCCCGTGTCCGTTTGCCCCGTCTAGGCCTTAGCTCCGCCATGGCCGAAGCTCGCCTCCGCTCGAGCTTGTCGCCGGCGTTGCTCCGGCGACCTTTTGGCCACGCCAGTGCACCTAGCACTCTCGCCGCACCTCGTAGTGCCCCGCTAGCGCTTTAGTTCGCGCGTTTGCACGCTGCAGCCGCGCCCCCGAACACAGCCGAACTCCGGCCGCCGCCCTGAGCTCTGCCCCGGCGAGCTCCGCCGCCCCCGCAGCCTCCTGTGTGTTCCACTGGATGCGCGTGAGCGCGGGCTTCGCTCTCGTGGTCTCCGCCGCCCGAATGGTCGCCGGAACGGCAATCCCGAGCCCCTCCGCCGCGCTCGGCCTCGCCGGCGGCGAGCCCCGTCGCCTGAGCCCTGCCATGTGGGGCCGGCCCGTCAGGTGATTAGCTTAGTGCTAATCACCGTTAACTAAACCCCCCCTGATGTTGACCAGTGGGCCCGACCCCCCCCCTAACCTTTTAATTAAATTAAATTAACCCCTGTTAACCCCCCTGTCACTGACGTGTGGGTCCCACACGTCAGGTTTGACCCGGACCAGCCCAGTTGACCGCTGACGTCGTGCTGACGTCATGCTGACGCAATTATTTATTTTCTGGAATTATTTAAATCAGGAAATTCCAGAAATTGTTTTAAACTTCAAAAATTCATAACAATTCAACCGTAGCTCAGATTAAAATAATTTATATATGAAAAATTATCAGAAAAATGCAACCTTTCCATCTGTACTAGTTTCATGCATGAAAAACCAACTTATACATGCTGAATATGGGAAAACACATTATGGCATATATAAGAGACTTAATTTAGAAATGCATTTGAACCTTTGGTTCAAATGGAGTTCAAACCAAATGTTTACTAGTTGCATTAGCTCAAACAGCATCACATCTACATGCCATGCTCATGCATCATATTGTTGCATATGATTGTGTATTGATTGCCGGCACCGTTCCTTATCGATAGGTCCTGCTCCGGAGACGTTCCAGAGTACCTGTCTGTGAAGCAGTGCCTCCCTTGTTGTTTTACCAGGCAAGCAAACCCCCTTGTTCATTTCGATAAAACCCTACTCTCTCGCTCCTGCTCTCAGTTATTGCATTAGGACAACAACGATTCATCTGCTACTTTGTGCTGCGGTAGTTGAACCCATTCCTCTGCATGACCTGTCATTGCCACAGTAAATAGTTGAAACCCACTAGCATGTGTAGGAGTTGATTGAAGCCATTGTTGTGTTCCTACCATGCTATGCCTGCTATTGCTTAGAGTTGTGTCAGGTCTGATTCATTGGGAATGAATTAGAGTGTCACGATATGTTCTGATGCTGAGAGTGAAGTGTGTGAACACGATTTGGTAAAGGTAGCGGTGAGAGGCCATGTAGGAGTACATGGTGGGTTGTCTCATTGGAACCGTCCTTAAGCACTAAGTTCTATGTATGTTGTCCAATGACTCGATACTACCACACATTGGGTTCCGGTAACTCGACCCCTCTCGACTTATTAACCAACTTGGTCTCTGTCCAGGAGTCGCAACTAGTTTCTGGTGTTTGTAGGTAGTGCTATTTTTCTACCAAGTGGCACCCGGCAGGGTGGGCTTGGGACAGACTAGGCACACGTGGCACGGTGTACCGAGTGGCACCCGGTTGGTGGGCTCGGGAACCCTGCTCACATCGTTTGGGGCCGTGAGCGACACCCCGGCCGGATCTCCTTGCGGATGGAACCCGAATAGGCGATAAACCTGGACTAGAGTCTTGTGTGGTTAGTCAGGTCGTGGCCGACACCCTCGCCAGGCTTCCGCTTGAAGGTTGCCGAGATACATGACGTGTACATGGCGGTAAGTGGCGAGAGCGTGTGTGAAGAAGTACACCCCTGCAGGGTTAACATGATCTATTCGAATAGCCGGGTCCGCGGTTATGGACTTCTTGGATGCTTACATGGTACATAGACAACTTGAAGTGGATACTCTAAAATGCTCAAGACAAGTGTGAGTGCTATGGATGGCCTTCTCGTAGGGAGACGGGGATGAATCCATAGTAGCGTATTGTATGGTGATTAGTGGACTCGTGTTCGTTGTTTCACCTCAAGAGTTTCTGGTAGTCGTAGAACAGGATAGCCACAGAGTCAAAGCTGGCTTGCTGCAACTAAACCCCACATTACCTCTTGATACAGATGCATGTATGATAGGATCTGATGTAAGTCTTGCTGAGTACCTTTGTACTCATGTTGCTTTAATTATGTTTTTGCAGCGGAGACTTCGGTCTTACTAGGGTTCTCATGGACTTCGACTAGTAGCTAGTACCTCAGCTACGATCTTGATCGGATGCTGTAGATAGTCAGGCTCTTCAGCCTTTTTCATTTGTAGATGTCTGTACTCAGACAGGTAATGCTTCCGCTTGTTGCTTGATTGCTCTGACTGTTGGGTCATGTGACCCTGTTTGTAATAAAGCTGTGATGGCTCTTCTGAGCCTTATTCTATATGATTGTTGAGTTATGCTGTGATGCCATGTTGTACAACACATACTTGCATGTTATGCGTACGTGTAATGTGTATTGTTATGTGTGGGATCTGACTACCTAGTTGTTTATTCTTAGTAGCCTCTCTTACCGGGAAATGTCTCCTAGTGCTTCCACTGAGCCCTGGTAGCTTGCTACTGCTCCGGAACACTTAGGTAGGCCGGCATGTGTCCTTCTTCGATCCTGTGTCTGTCCCTTCGGGGAAATGTCACGCGATGAATACCGGAGTCCTGCTAGCCCGCTACAGCCCGGTTCACCGGAGTCCTGCTAGCCCAGTGCTACAGCCTGGATTCACTCGCTGATGACCGACACGTTCGATGCTGGGTCATGGATGCCTGTCCCTGTAAGTTAGTGCCACTTTGGGTTTACGACTAGCCATGTCAGCCCGGGCTCTTTATCATATGGATGCTAGCGACACCATCATATACGTGTGCCAAAAGGCACAAACGGTCCCGGGCTAAGGTAAGGCGGCACCCGTGGGAATACCGTGCGTGAGGCCGCAAAGTGATATGAGGTGTTACATGCTAGATCGATGTGGCATTGAGTCGGGGTCCTGACAGGCGTGGTGGTGGTGGAGGAGCGTGGCAATCCTGCAGGGCTTCGCCAAGCACCGCGGGAGAGGAGGAGTACTTGTGAGAGGGGGAGGGCTGCACCAGAACTTCGTGTATAGCTCCCATGCGCCTCCCCACTATATATAGGGGTGGAGGGGCTGGTTTCTTGCCCTCCAAGTCCATTGGGGCATTGGCCAAGGTGGGAGGAAAGAAATCTCATTATTTCCTTCCCCACCGATTGTTATCCCCCCTTTTTAGGGATCTTGATCTTATCCCTTCGGGATATGATCTTATTCCTTCTAAGGGGGGATCTTGGTGCGCCTTGACCAGGGGTGTGGGGCCTTGCCCCCACTACCCACGTCCATGTGGGTCCCCCCATGCAGGTGGGCCCCACTCCTGGATTCACTCGCTGATGACCGACACGTTCGATGCTGGGTCATGGATGCCTGTCCCTGTAAGTTAGTGCCACTTTGGGTTTACGACTAGCCATGTCAGCCCGGGCTCTTTATCATATGGATGCTAGCGACACCATCATATACGTGTGCCAAAAGGCGCAAACGGTCCCGGGCTAAGGTAAGGCGACACCCGTGGGAATACCGTGCGTGAGGCCGCAAAGTGATATGAGGTGTTACATGCTAGATCGATGTGGCATTGAGTCGGGGTCCTGACAGCTTTGGTATCAGAGCCTGACTGCCTGTAGGTTTACCAAGCCATACTGGTCGAAGTTGAGTCTAGAAATTCTTTAGTTATGTAAGGGAATTGATTGTGGGAAGGAACGTAAGGCTCTTTTACTCCTTTACCTCATGGCCTTCTGATCTGAGTCCTCCTATCTTCCTCCGGGGTTAAGGAACTAGGCTTCTCTTCCGTCTATCAGGATCACGTGTTACTACTCCGTAGTTCCATAAGACTGGTTGATCAGAGTCATATCCCAGTTTTGAGTATTTCCGGTGTAGTCTGTTTAGTACTATCCCAGAACCTTGAGTGGTGATGTTGAGTTGTTGAACTACCGCATTTTTAGTACGATGTCTCATTCTGAGCATTTTACTGCCGTTATGCTGCCGGAATTCCCCTAGGAGTTCGAGTAATACTAATTCCTTGTCCTACATTCTACAGTCGATAGTTGATGCTGATTCCGTCCTTGGTTCGTCTCTCAGGATGTCATCAGCTAAGCGAAGTTTCGTCGCTCGTAGCCAGAACCATGGAGATGGTAGGGATGAGGATCCTCCTGACCAGCCTTCATTGACAGAGTTCATGTTAGAGATGGAGAGGAACAAGCGTGAGTCTAATCGTTTGTTGGCACGTATCGAGGAGAACACCGCACATCAGTTCAAAGGGTCTGCTACCATTCATGATTTCATTCGCTTGCACCCACCTACTTTTCATCATTCCATCGAGCCACTCGATGCAGATGACTGGCTCCGTAGCATCACCCATAAGCTGCGTTCCGTGAGCGTAGCTGAAGATGATAAGGTCACTTATGCCACACACCACCTGGAAGGTCCTGCTAGTCTTTGGTGGCAGAACTATGAGACTTTGCTTCCAGCTGGCCAGATTCCTACCTGGAAGGATTTCACTGAGGCTTTTCGTGAGCATCACATTCCCCAGGCCCTCATTGATCGCAAAAGAGAAGAGTTCTGTAGTTTCACCCAGAGTAAGATGGCTGTTGATGCTTATAGCAGAGAGTTCGAGAACCTTGCCCGTTATGCCACAGAAGAAGTGTCCACGGACGCCAAGAAGCAAGCTAGGTTCCGGAAGGGTCTCAACCCCAAGTTGCGTCGTGATCTCCACCTGCATCATTGTGATACATTCCAAGCTCTTGTGAACAAAGCCATTAATGCAGAGACAGCTCAGCTCACTTACGAGGAGTCTCGTAAGCACAACCGTGATTTGGGATCCTCCTCTGGCTCTAGTTCCCAGAAACGCCGGATTTGGGTTCCAAACTCCGCTCTTCCTTCCGGTTATACACCGAGGTCATCTCATGTGGTGCCTCCTCCAGCTCAGTCGTATGTTCCACCCAGGCCTACTGGTAGACCGTTTGTCAGTGCGGGTCCCCGTCCAACCTCAGGGACTTGCTTCACATGCGGGAAGCCAGGACACTATGCACGTGATTGCTCTCAGACTAGTTATGCTCCACCCCAGCCCGAGAAGACTGTTGGCTGTGTTAAGCCATCACGCAAGATGATCAGTGTCAAGTCAGCCCCCACTGAACGTGGACGTGTGCATCACGTCTCAGCTAAAGACGCTCATGATGATCCAGATGTCGTTCTTAGCACACTCCTCGTCAATTGTCACCCAGCATCAGTTCTATTCGATACTGGAGCATCTCACTCCTTCATTTCTGAAAGCTATGCTAACTTGCACAACCTGTCATTTTGTGAAATGCCAACTCCGCTAGTCATCCAAACTCCTGGATCCAAATGGCAAACCTCTAGTGTAAGCCATGGTAACGAAATCCTTGTTGACAGACTTGTATTCCTTGCATCACTTGTAGCCCTCAAGTCTTCAGATATTAACATCATCTTGGGTATGGACTGGATGACAGCTCATCATGCCAAGATTGATTGTTACACAAGATCTGTTCAACTTACACACCCATCTGGCAAGATAGTCACCGTCTCCACTAGAGTTGCAAAGCGTCAGCTCTATTCTCTTAATGCCAGCCCTCTTCCAGACCTTGAAGATATCCCGGTAGTCCGTGACTTTCCGGATGTCTTTCCAGAGGAACTGCCAGGTGTTCCACCTGACAGAGATGTAGAGTTCGTCATAGATCTTATCCCAGGAACAGCTCCAATCTCCCGGAGACCTTACAAGATGGCACCCTTAGAACTAGCCGAGCTTAAGAAACAACTCGATGAGTCCTTGCAAAAGGGTTTCATCCGTCCTAGTTCATCTCCTTGGGCTTGCCCCGTCCTCTTTGTTAAGAAGAAAGACGGTACGGACCGGATGGTCGTTGATTATCGTCCCGTTAATTTGGTCACGATAAAGAACAAGTATCCGCTTCCCAGGATCAACGACCTGTATGATCAGCTCGCCGGATCCTCAGTCTTCTCCAAGATGGATTTAAGGTTAGGCTACCATCAAATCAAGATCAGAAACGGGGACATTCCCAAGACAGCTTTTGTCACTCGTTATGGTCAGTACGAGTACACCGTCATGTCCTTTGGTCTAACCAATGCCCCAGCTACATTCTCCCGCTTGATGAACTCGATCTTCATGGAGTACTTAGATAAGTTCGTCGTGGTTTACCTCGATGATATTCTTATTTACTCGAAGAACGAGGAAGAGCATGCCGAACATCTTAGACTTGTGTTAGAAAAACTCAGAGAGCACCGCCTTTATGCCAAGTTCTCCAAGTGTGAATTTTGGTTGTCAGAAGTGACCTACTTAGGCCACGTAATCTCTGGTAAGGGCATTGCTATCAATCCCGAGAGAGTTCAAGCCGTTCTCGATTGGACTCCACCTGAGACTGTTAAACAAGTTAGGAGTTTCCTTGGTCTAGCCAGCTATTGTCGCCGCTTTGTTGAAAACTTCTCCAAAGTAGCCAAACCCCTCACGGAACTTCTCAAGAAAGATAAAAAGTTCGAGTGGTCCCCACAGTGTGAGTACAGTTTTCAGGAACTGAAAAGACGCCTGACTTCTGCTCCCATACTTGTGCCACCGGATTTCACAAAAGACTTTATTATCTACTGCGACGCCTCACGACAGGGACTAGGTTGCATCCTTATGCAGGATCGTCATGTGATTGCCTATGCATCCCGACAGTTGCATCCACATGAGGAGAATTATCCTACACATGATCTAGAGCTTGCAGCCGTAGTCTATGCACTCAAGACCTGGCGACATTATCTCCTTGGTAAACGTTGCGAGATCTACACCGATCACCAGAGTCTCAAGTATATCTTCACCCAACCAGATTTGAACCTTAGGCAAAGACGTTGGCTGGAGTTAATCACAGATTATGATCTAGGGATTACCTACACCCCAGGCAAGGCCAATGTCATGGCTGATGCTCTAAGCCGTAAATCCTATTGCAACAATCTGATGTTGCAGCAAGGCCAACCACTTCTCCATGAGGAATTCTGTAAGCTTAACCTTCACATTGCTCCTCGCGGATTCCTTTCTACCTTGGTGGCGAAACCTACCCTTGTGGATCTTATCATCGAAGCCCAGAAACATGATACGGGGATTACCCGGATCAAGAGAAACGTTAAGAAGGGAGTTGGTGGATGTTTCTCTATGGATGATCGTGGTGTTGTTTTCTTTGAGAATCGCTTGGTGGTTCCCAAGAAGCAACATCTTCGTCAGTTGATTCTTAAGGAGGCGCATGAATCTCCTCTCACGATTCATCCCGGTAGCACTAAGATGTATCAGGACCTACGCCAGAGGTTCTGGTGGACTAGGATGAAGAGAGAAATCGCTGAGTTCATTGCTGAATGTGACGTATGTCGTCACGTTAAGGCAGAGCATCAAAGACCTGCTGGCACCCTTCAGCCTTTAGCTATTCCTGAATGGAAATGGGATAAAGTTGGTATGGACTTCATCACCGGCTTTCCCAGGACCAAGAGAGGGAATAACGCTATCTTCGTAGTCATTGATCGTCTTTCCAAAGTGGCTCACTTCCTCCCTGTTCGAGAAAATATCACTGCTAGTCAGCTTGCTGACTTATATATTTCTCGAATAGTGTCACTTCATGGTGTTCCACTAGAGATCAATTCAGACCGTGGCAGTCTTTTCACTTCTCATTTCTGGGAGAGTTTCCAAACTGCCATGGGAACCCATCTTTCCTTCAGTACCGCTTTCCACCCTCAGTCGAGTGGTCAGGTGGAACGGGTCAATCAAATTCTCGAAGACATGCTCAGAGCTTGCGTTATCTCATTCGGTATGGATTGGGAAAAATGTCTTCCTTTCGCCGAGTTTGCTTATAACAATAGCTACCAATCCAGCCTCAAGCAAGCTCCTTTTGAGGTTCTCTATGGACGAAGATGTCGAACACCTTTGAACTGGTCAGAAATCGGTGAAAGACAATTCTTTGGACCGGATATGATCCAGGAGGCAGAAGAGCAAGTTCGCATCATTCGTGAGAATTTGAAAACAGCCCAGTCTCGTCAGAAAAGTCAGTACGATCGTCATCATAAGGATATGACTTATGAAATTGGCGACCAAGCTTACCTTTGGGTTACTCCTTTGAAGGGTACCCATCGTTTCGGTATCAAGGGCAAGTTGGCTCCTCGTTACATTGGTCCCTTTCGCATTCTCGCCAAACGAGGAGAGGTTGCCTACCAGTTGGAACTACCCCCACATCTTTCTCGAGTTCATGATGTCTTCCACGTCTCTCAACTCAGGCGTTGCTTCTCGGATCCTATCCGTGGAGTGGACCACGAAACGCTTGATCTCCAAGATAACCTCACATACCGAGAGTACCCGGTTCGCATTCTTGATCAAGCAGAGCGTGTCACTCGACGTCAGAACATCAAGTTTCTCAAAGTTCAGTGGTCTCATCATTCCGAGAGAGAAGCTACTTGGGAGCGAGAAGATCGTCTTCGACTGGAGTACCCCACTTTCTTTCCGTCGACCCCTGAATCTCGAGACGAGATTTTTTCAAGTGGGGGCGAGTTGTCACATCCCTAGTCTGGTATGACTTAGACTAGCTAGCTATTTGTGCATCATATTTAAATTTCTTTTAAATTTGAAATGAGGATTGGTGGAACCCTCAGAATCATTTTTTGAAAATGACCCAAATAAAAATTTCTCCAAAAGGGTCCAAGAAAATGCTCATGATGCCCTCTAAAAATATTGGACAGAGATAAAAATCAAAACAATATTTTTAGGAGCTCATGGATATTTATTTTGGCCATTTGGAATTAATACAATAATTATTTGCTTGGATATATAAATGTTATATATATTTTATATGTCCAAAATTATGCCAATTATAACAGAGCTCTGGAATAATACCATTAGCCCCTACAAAAATTGGCATAATGAAATAAAATGGTTTGGTATTTTTATTAAACCAAACAAATGTCAGAAAAAAATAGAAAAGGGAAATAAAACAGGAAAACCTCACCTGTGCTTACCTGGGGCTCTCCCCTGCGCAGCCCAGCAGCAGCAGGCCGGCCCAGCCAGGAGGCGGCCCAGCCCACCTGGCCCCCCCTCCTCCGTCGTCTTCCTTCCCGACAGGGGAACGGCGCGTGCCGACGCGCGCGCACCGCCGCGCCTCCACCTCCTGCTTCCCTGGCCACCTCCTGCTTCCTCCTTGTCGCCTGGAACGCCCCGGACGACGCCACGCAACCCCGACCGCCCTCTCACTCTCTCCCTCCTCCTCTCCCCCTGCTCTCTCTCTCTCACCCGAGAACCACCGCCGCCGCCGACGGGCATCACCGTAGCCACCGCCTCTCCCACGCCTTCCCGACACGCTCCCCAGATCCGCCGCGACCCCCTCTACCTCCTCGTCGAGCCACGCAAGACGGAGCACCCCGTGGAGCCGTCGCCGTCGCCAAATTCGCCTCCGGCCGCCGTGGATCCTCGCCGGCGATTCGGAAGCTACCGGGCATCCCCGACCTCGCCCTCGCGCTCGCTGGTTCCGCGGTGAGCCCCCGCACCGAACCCCCTCCTCCCCGTGTCCGTTTGCCCCGTCTAGGCCTTAGCTCCGCCATGGCCGAAGCTCGCCTCCGCTCGAGCTTGTCGCCGGCGTTGCTCCGGCGACCTTTTGGCCACGCCAGTGCACCTAGCACTCTCGCCGCACCTCGTAGTGCCCCGCTAGCGCTTTAGTTCGCGCGTTTGCACGCTGCAGCCGCGCCCCCGAACACAGCCGAACTCCGGCCGCCGCCCTGAGCTCTGCCCCGGCGAGCTCCGCCGCCCCCGCAGCCTCCCGTGTGTTCCACTGGATGCGCGTGAGCGCGGGCTTCGCTCTCGTGGTCTCCGCCGCCCGAATGGTCGCCGGAACGGCGATCCCGAGCCCCTCCGCTGCGCTCGGCCTCGCCGGCGGCGAGCCCCGTCGCCTGAGCCCTGCCATGTGGGGCCGGCCCGTCAGGTGATTAGCTTAGTGCTAATCACCGTTAACTAAACCCCCCCTGACGCTGACCAGTGGGCCCGACCCCCCCTAACCTTTTAATTAAATTAAATTAACCCCTGTTAACCCCCCTGTCACTGACGTGTGGGTCCCACACGTCAGGTTTGACCCGGACCAGCCCAGTTAACCGCTGACGTCGTGCTGACGTCATGCTGACGCAATTATTTATTTTCTGGAATTATTTAAATCAGGAAATTCCAGAAATTGTTTTAAACTTCAAAAATTCACAACAATTCAACCGTAGCTCAGATTAAAATAATTTATATATGAAAAATTATCAGAAATATGCAACCTTTCCATCTGTACTAGTTTCATGCATGAAAAACCAACTTATACATGCTGAATATGGGAAAACACATTATGGCATATATAAGAGACTTAATTTAGAAATGCATTTGAACCTTTGGTTCAAATGGACTTCAAACCAAATGTTTACTAGTTGCATTAGCTCAAACAGCATCACATCTACATGCCATGCTCATGCATCATATTGTTGCATATGATTGTGTATTGATTGCCGGCACCGTTCCTTATCGATAGGTCCTGCTCCGGAGACGTTCCAGAGTACCTGTTTGTGAAGCAGTGCCTCCCTTGTTGTTTTACCAGGCAAGCAAACCCCCTTGTTCATTTCGATAAAACCCTACTCTCTCGCTCCTGCTCTCAGTTATTGCATTAGGACAACAACGATTCATCTGCTACTTTGTGCTGCGGTAGTTGAACCCATTCCTCTGCATGACCTGTCATTGCCACAGTAAATAGTTGAAACCCACTAGCATGTGTAGGAGTTGATTGAAGCCATTGTTGTGTTCCTACCATGCTATGCCTGCTATTGCTTAGAGTTGTGTCAGGTCTGATTCATTGGGAATGAATTAGAGTGTCACGATATGTTCTGATGCTGAGAGTGAAGTGTGTGAACACGATTTGGTAAAGGTAGCGGTGAGAGGCCATGTAGGAGTACATGGTGGGTTGTCTCATTGGAACCGTCCTTAAGCACTGAGTTCTATGTATGTTGTCCAATGACTCGATACTACCACACATTGGGTTCCGATAACTCGACCCCTCTCGACTTATTAACCAACTTGGTCTCTGTCCAGGAGTCGCAACTAGTTTCTGGTGTTTGTAGGTAGTGCTATTTTTCTACCAAGTGGCACCCGGCAGGGTGGGCTTGGGACAGACTAGGCACACGTGGCACGGTGTACCGAGTGGCACCCGGTTGGTGGGCTCGGGAACCCTGCTCACATCGTTTGGGGCCGTGAGCGACACCCCGGCCGGATCTCCTTGCGGATGGAACCCGAATAGGCGATAAACCTGGACTAGAGTCTTGTGTGGTTAGTCAGGTCGTGGCCGACACCCTCGCCAGGCTTCCGCTTGAAGGTTGCCGAGATACATGACGTGTACATGGCGGTAAGTGGCGAGAGCGTGTGTGAAGAAGTACACCCCTGCAGGGTTAACATGATCTATTCGAATAGCCGGGTCCGCGGTTATGGACTTCTTGGATGCTTACATGGTACATAGACAACTTGAAGTGGATACTCTAAAATGCTCAAGACAAGTGTGAGTGCTATGGATGGCCTTCTCGTAGGGAGACGGGGATGAATCCATAGTAGCGTATTGTATGGTGATTAGTGGACTCGTGTTCGTTGTTTCACCTCAAGAGTTTCTGGTAGTCGTAGAACAGGATAGCCACAGAGTCAAAGCTGGCTTGCTGCAACTAAACCCCACATTACCTCTTGATACAGATGCATGTATGATAGGATCTGATGTAAGTCTTGCTGAGTACCTTTGTACTCATGTTGCTTTAATTATGTTTTTGCAGCGGAGACTTCGGTCTTACTAGGGTTCTCATGGACTTCGACTAGTAGCTAGTACCTCAGCTACGATCTTGATCGGATGCTGTAGATAGTCAGGCTCTTCAGCCTTTTTCATTTGTAGATGTCTGTACTCAGACAGGTAATGCTTCCGCTTGTTGCTTGATTGCTCTGACTGTTGGGTCATGTGACCCTGTTTGTAATAAAGCTGTGATGGCTCTTCTGAGCCTTATTCTATATGATTGTTGAGTTATGCTGTGATGCCATGTTGTACAACACATACTTGCATGTTATGCGTACGTGTAATGTGTATTGTTATGTGTGGGATCTGACTACCTAGTTGTTTATTCTTAGTAGCCTCTCTTACCGGGAAATGTCTCCTAGTGCTTCCACTGAGCCCTGGTAGCTTGCTACTGCTCCGGAACACTTAGGTAGGCCGGCATGTGTCCTTCTTCGATCCTGTGTCTGTCCCTTCGGGGAAATGTCACGCGATGAATACCGGAGTCCTGCTAGCCCGCTACAGCCCGGTTCACCGGAGTCCTGCTAGCCCAGTGCTACAGCCTGGATTCACTCGCTGATGACCGACACGTTCGATGCTGGGTCATGGATGCCTGTCCCTGTAAGTTAGTGCCACTTTGGGTTTACGACTAGCCATGTCAGCCCGGGCTCTTTATCATATGGATGCTAGCGACACCATCATATACGTGTGCCAAAAGGC
>NC_041386.1:499087772-499118706 GCF_002162155.2 Triticum dicoccoides | reverse complement strand
GCATATGATGATGTCCTACCGAGTGGGCCCAGAGATACCTCTCCGTTTACACGGAGTGACAAATCCCAGTCTCGATCCGCATAAAACAATAGATACTTTCGGAGATACCTGTAGTGCACCTTTATAGTCACCCAGTTACGTTGTGACGTTTGATACACCCAAAGCACTCCTACGGTATCCAGGAGTTACACGCTCTCATGGTCGAAGGAAGAGATACTTGACATTGGCAAAGCTCTAGCAAATGAACTACACGATCTTTTGTGCTAGTCTTAGGATTGGGTCTTGTCCATCACATCATTCTCCTAATGATGTGATCCCGTTATCAACGACATCCAATGTCCATAGCCAGGAAACCATGACTATCTGTTGATCACAACGAGCTAGTCAACTAGAGGCTCACTAGGGACATATTGTGGTCTATGTATTCACACGTGTATTACGATTTCCGGATAATACAATTATAGTATGAATAAAAGACAATTATCATGAACAAGGAAATATAATAATAATACTTTTATTATTGCCTATAGGGCATATTTCCAACAAAAACATCATGTTAGACTTGATGGGTGAAGGAACAATCGACAAGGAGATGAAGCCTGATCTGGGATTTCTGGTCACAGATGGCACTACATAGTGGGTGCGAAATCAACCCACGAGCAAACCGGTCCGCGGTCCAACACTTTTCGTGGATAGCAAGCAAAAAAAACACCTTGACATGAAGAGGAGCCTAAGATCACCAAGAGAGCTTCCAGTGTGGGGGCAATGATAGAGCCCCTAAACATGGCCAGGTTACAAGACTTGGCATTGTAGATACCAAAAGAGCTCCAATGCCAGGAGTGGGCGTTCGCTGTCGTGGACAGAGTAGTTTGATGAACACCCATCCATAAGTCCACGTATTGCACCAAGGACATCATGGACAATGTGGGTCTTGTGCAGTCTGCGCGATAGCAGATCAAAGTTGAGGGACATGAACTCGACAATGAACATAGTCACTCCTACACTAAACCCTCTAAACCGTGGAACTGTAATTGCAAAATTACCAGTATTTACCAATTAATTCTCTATGCTTCCTTCCATTGGTACATTTGTAGCATTTGCTCCCCAACCCTTCTCTTGGGTGTATGTGCCACTACATATGCGGTGTAGTATACAAAGTGTGAAATGGCATTACAATTTTGCTATTACTGAATTGTAAGAACCATATGGCAAAATGACTAGCAAAATTTCTCCCTCGAATGTTGGCATACATCATTTAGCTCAATTTCAATGGAAACTACATGCAACGAAACCCTATACACTAATCCCAGTTTGGCAAGGGCACCACTAAGAAATATGGTCAAAGTTGGGTACCGTCTGCAAGGGTTGTTTTGGAGTTAGCAATGGTGAATGATAAGCATGAGTGTTTGTTGATTGTCGTCACACACTTATGATGACAAAGGTCAATTAGGAGGGCTTGAGTAGGTAGTGCGGATACGTGCATATCCAAGGTGCGACCGTGTGTAAAGACTATTGAAGTATTTGTCTGCCATTTTTCATCAGTTCAGACTTTTGAAACAACTGACCAAAGCATAAATTTAATATGATATCCGAGATCAGCAGTCTCAAGTTCAAGACTTGAATGTTTCGTTTTGTTTTCAATGACTGTCCATGTCTGTGTTGCAGTCGAGGCAGTTTATGAACTCTAGTATTGGGTGTTGTCGTTTCAGAAACGAAATTGAAGGGCGAGACTTGTTTTCTCAGGGAAAATAGTAGCGCAAAAAATTGTTTAAGAAAGGTGCTTAGATGCATTGAGGGAAAAAAGTGACATTAGACAGAGAAAACTACCACCTCTGTTCCAAATTATGAGACAATATTTTAATATAGACTACATATAGATGAAAATGAGTAGATAAACATAGTAGAATAAGTCTATATACATCTTATTTAAAAAAATCAGAATTAAGGGAGTACATTTAATATCCAGACCGGAAAGCCTATGTGCACAAGTTCTCAAAGCATGATACTACCCACACGGCAAGCTTGAGGATACTGTTTTCACGGATAATGCCTCCTCATGGCAAGCAATCAGCCATGGTCTAGACTTACTAAAGAAAGGGTTAATATGGCATGTTGGAAACGACAGAAGCATAAGAGTGTGGCGAGACAACTGGATCCCCCGACCCTTTTCATTCAGACCCATCTCACGGCAAGGCGTGTGCCGTACGCGTTTTGTCTCTGACTTGTTAAATGATAATGGATCTTGGAAGGTTGAGCTGCTCTCTCGCTATTTCGTTGCTGCTGATGTTGAAGAGATCCTGAAGATCAGGGCTTCTCCGAGACTAGATGATGATTTCCTTGCATGGGCACCTGAAAAGTATGGAGTCTTCACATTTAGGAGCGCCTATCGTCTGGCGTTTGATGAGCTGCACCAAGGGTCCGTGGCCTCCTCTAGTTCAGCGCCAACGGGAGCCAGGGGGTGCTGGAAGTTCATTTGGAATTGCGGCGCTACACCTTCGATTGCAAATTTTGCATGGCGAGTGGCAACGGACAGTCTACCAACCTAGAAAAATAAATGCAGGATCAGCCTTGAAATTACTAGTACATGCCCAGTTTGTGGAGTTGCAACAGAAGACAATTTTCACCCCTTTGTGAAGTGTCAATATGGCCGGGATCTATACAGGTCAATGGCAAAAATTTGGAGACTGCCCAATATAGAAACATTCATCCCTACTGGCAAGGAATGGTTGCTACATGTCCTAGCTATTTTGAGCGGTTTGGAACCGTGCATACTGTTGATGATATTCTGGAGATGCTGGTATGTAAGGAATGAGCTAGTACACTCAAAGCCTGCTCCGCCAATGGACGTATCCATCAGGTTCTTGCAAAGCTATATGGAGTCCTTGATGGCAGTAAAGTCAAACTCACGTTGTGACCCTGCTAAAGGAAAGCTGACGATCGGTCTGGACGGTGCCACTAAGCACACAAGTGCAGCGGTGGGTGCTCTACCGACGTGGTCTAGGCCGGTGAATGGATGGGTAAAACTTAATACAGATGGGTCTTTTGTCTCAAGTGAAATAGCTGGAGCAGGGATGATTCTGAGAGACTCGGACGGCAAGATCATCTTTTCGGCGTGCAGGGCTCTATTCTCCTGTAGAGATGCTTTGGAGGCTGAACTGTGTGCCTGTATAACGGACATCTCTTATGCTTTACAGCGATCAGATTTGCCTATTACAGTCGAATTGGACTCTTTTGTGGTGTATCTATGATCACATGTGATGGTTGTGATCAGTCTGCTTATGCTTTTCTGGTAAAGGAGATTAGATATCTTCTTAGTCTTCGTTAATCTTGTATTACTCATGTCTTGCGGTCGCAAAATAAGGCCAGCGATAGTCTAGCTGCGTTCGGTAGAGCTCAAGGTAGAACCGTGACCTGGATTGGTTCGGCTCCTCCGGATGTGTTAGAACTGATTGCGATGGATTGTACTGATATTATCTGAGTAATACAAGTTTTGAACCCGCAAAAAAAACATCAGAATTAAGGGAGTACATTGAAATTTCGCATGAAGAGTTGCATACACGTGGAGAAACTCCAGTACGAGGAGCTTCTCGGAAAGCCAGAGGAAAAGACAAGGACGGAGAAACCAAGGCGGATGGCCGCCAGCAGCAGCAAAGCCTGCGATGCCACCAGATAGATCGCCGCGGAGATCCCTAAACCCCCGCAGTCCTGCACCGCCAGAACAGCTCCACCCTCCACCCACCCACCATCCTCCGACGGCGCCGCCTCCTCGCGTCCTCCGCCCCGCCGTCCTTGCCGTTGCCGTCGCCGTCACCTCCATCTCTCCCTCTCCGCCTGTTCCCTCCTACTACTCCCCGCCACCCGCATTGCAACATTTGCTCCCTTCCTCAACCTCCCCAGAGCCCTCCCCTGCTTCCCGGCCGGCCGAGCCTCACCCCAGCCCCCAGGTACCGCTCCCAGCTCTCCCTCCCGTCTCTCTGTCTCTCTAGCCCTTACTCCGTTGGGTTTGGTTTCCAGAACTCAAGGATCCGAATTCTGCTATACGTATCAGCATTCTAATTTCTATGTGCACAGTCATCTGTAATTGGTCCTATAATTGTAGCCTTCTAGAAGAGAAAATGAATTATATCACTGACAGTGTTACTATCTCTAAATCACGCTATGTTTGGAGAACATCTCACCTCATGGAAGAATTGTTTCAGGTTTATCCTTTCAAGGCCTCTCTGATTCGACGCGCCTTGAGCTAAAAAAATATTATAAGCCTGTATTTCAAGAAACATGAATCCTTATTTCATCGGTTTTGTCATCCCGTTTGTGGCATCTCTGATGCTCACCAAGAGGAAGGCTGAGAAGGCTGAGAAGAAAAGGGGTCTGCCCGTCGATGTGGGTGGTGAGCCTGGCTATGCCATCCGTAACTACAGGTCCGAACAGCCCGTCGAGACGCACTGGGAAGGGATTTTCACGCTCGCCGAGCTATTCGAACAGTCCTGCAAGCAGTATGCCTACATGCCCCTGCACGGCACCAGGAAGCTCATTTCAAGGGAAACAGAGGTGGCTGCTGATGGAAGATCATTCGAGAAGCTCCATCTGGGGGAGTATGAGTGGAAAACTTACATCGAAGCATTCAAGGCTGTATGCAACTTCTCATCCGGTCTGATCCAAATTGGGCACCAGAAGGACGAGCGTGTTGCTATCTTTGCTGATACGCGAGCTGAGTGGCAGATTGCGTTGCAGGTAACTTCTCCACCAATGTACTAAAATTAGCAAAAACATGTGCCGTGCTTTCGGCCTTCCGTGCATCAAGCCGTCAAGTACCTAAATTATATTTGTGCATATTGGTCTTCATGTATCTTCAACTGCCATCTCGAAAATGCAAGCTTTGCCTAAATATATACTACAGGATGCTGGTTCTGCATTTTCAAAGGTGTTAAAACATTATAGTAATAGCTTGCATAAAGATAGGAAAATGCATGCCACGACAATAGTTATACATTCTCGTAAGTTCTGTAAAAGCAAGTCCTTATTTGGGAGGTCCGATCCCGTTCAAGGTCTTGGCCCAGTCCTAACTTGCATGAACTGGGATTGGCAGGGGTTGGGATCCTGGCAGGATCAGGCTTCCCAAGCCAAGACTGATATCTCAAATAGGACCCCTTCAGTTTAACACATTTATGAACGCGGGGCTATGCAGGTTGCTATGGCCATGTTACAAGTAAATTTTTCCATGAAGCGGGATATATGTTCCTATTCTTACTCTTTTGACAATATCATGTAAATGCTAGGGTTGGAACATTTCAAAGATACTAAAGACCAGATAGTCCATCATCATCCTTGCATATAAACTGAATAATGTTAGTGATCTAGATGAACATAATGAGGCAAAAAGAAGTAGACTAACGATGGAGATATGAATCTATATAAAAAATCCTGTTTCTCCACATAAACATTGTTTTCTTTTTCTGAACATGGAATTGCTTCAGCTTAATTACTTTATGAGTATTTTTCTTATTTTATTTTATTTTTGGAAAAAGCGTGTGTTTGTTATGTTACTTGCATTATGTTAACATTCTGCTCTGTAAATCATTTGCAAGTTCTCTAACCATTTTTTTTTCTGTTTCCAAGGCATGCTTCAGACAAAACATTACAGTGGTCACCATTTATGCCTCCTTGGGAGAGGGAGCACTTTGTCACTCACTAAATGAGGTCGGTTCACTATATACTCTGTGCATCCATGAACTCAAGACAACTGATTTTTTTAGTTATAGCATTGTCTTTTGTTGGTAGGCACCAAAAATGCAAGCAACAGTTACCACAATATCATTTTTTTATATTATCACTTAAGGAAATGGTTGGCATATCTATTTTATCAGAATAAAGCATACCTTATGTTTCTGCTGTGTGGTACAGTTGCTAATCTTGTTATTTTTTGACTCTTTAGACTGAGGCAACTACTGTGATCTGTGGACGGAAAGAACTAAAAAAACTTATTGATATAAATGGGCAACTTGATACTTTGAAACATGTCGTCTACATAAGTGAGGACGGTGTCTCAAGTGAAGTATCCTTGGCTAAACAATGCACTAACTGGAGAGTCGAGTCATTTGAAGAGGTAGAGAGGCTAGGGTTGGAAACACCTATCGAAGCAAATTTACCTCTCCCATCTGATACAGCAGTGATAATGTATACAAGTGGGAGCACCGGAATGCCCAAGGTTTGTTCAAATCCATGTTCACTATATTTAATTTTTGGTCTAGTTTTATCGGAGGTGCTCAATTGTCTGCTAATGCTCATGTACTCATGGTGGAACACTCCTGATATGTAGACCACTAATGCATGTCCTTTCTGAGTTCATCTGCTTTACAGCCCTGCTGATCGAGGAAACATTATTCTCATTTGTACATTTTCCACAGGGTGTCATGATGAGCCATCGCAATGTCTTGGCTACAGCATCAGCTGTTATGACTATTGTGCCTGCACTTGGTAAGAAGGATGTCTACTTGGCGTACCTCCCGCTTGCACACATTCTTGAGTTGGCAGCTGAGGTAGGTATAGTGTGTCATATCAGTATTTCAATTTATTTCGTGGCATCAGTATACTTATACTAATTACATTTCTGTAAATGTGTGGTCTAGACGATTATATCTGCTGTTGGGGCTTCTATAGGATATGGATCACCATTGACCCTGACTGATACATCAAATAAAATTAAAAAGGGGACCAAAGGTGATGCCTCTGCACTGAGGCCAACACTTATGACTGCGGTACCTGCTATACTTGACCGTGTTCGTGATGGCGTGAGAAAAAATGTATTGCCCTCTACGGTGCCATCATCTATTTCTTTTCTGTGTTTTTTAATCTCTGTACTGAATTGTTGTTAATATTGAGATGAACTTAGGTTGATGCAAAGGGTGGTGTAGCCAAGAAACTATTTGATATCGCCTACAGCCGTCGGCTAGCTGCTGTCAATGGAAGTTGGTTTGGTGCATGGGGATTAGAGAAGCTTGTGTGGGACATGCTTGTCTTCCAGAAAGTGCATGCAATCTTGGGAGGCCGGATTCGCTTTATACTTTCAGGCGGAGCGCCTCTGTCTGGAGAAACTCAGAGATTTATCAATATATGCCTTGGGTGAGATATATAGATCCTCAGTTTTTTTTGCAAAAAGAAGTTATCTTAAGTTCTTTCTGTTGACAGCAATTATGTTTATACTCCACTATTACTTGCTGTGTTTGGATTTCATACATTTCAAATATAACTGGTGTATTATATACATTTCATACATTTACAAGCCCAGAAATTGATCGGCCGAGTTTTGCTGTTACAGGGCTCCAATAGGGCAAGGATATGGTCTAACTGAAACGTGTGCTGGCGGGACATTCTCTGAGTACAATGACACATCTGTTGGTCGTGTTGGTGCTCCATTGTCTTGTTCGTTCATTAAGGTATAAAAGAAAGATATACTTTATCATTTCATAATGTTGATATGGTTTGTAGTTCCACTTTCCATAGCAAAGCTATTATGTTCATACATATATTTACTGTTAATGGTGTATCTTTGCCCTAGAAAGATGTCTGACGAGGTACGTATTGAAGGTGTTCCCCAAGTTGTGAAGGACATGTTAATATTTCGTTTGTGGATCAGCTTATGTTTTCAAATGGTTGGTGTAATTCTTCCATGTGTGTGGATAGTGCTACCAGATCGGTAACTTTGCAGTTAGTCCAAGTTAATATGCATGGCAATTTTGTCTATCTAGTGCCTTGCAGTTATATTTTCATGCCCCTAAGCATAAAACTAGAAACACATAATATTGCGCAAAAAGAACCTATGCGTTAACAATTAGTGGATTTTGTCTTTGCCCATCGAGTTTTATTCTTCTCCCTTTCCTTCAGATTCAATTCTTTACTAACATAATTGTAACTCTACATGATAGTTGATAGATTGGGTTGAAGGTGGATACTTGACATCTGATTCACCAATGCCTCGGGGAGAAATCATTATTGGAGGCCCAAATGTAACCAAAGGCTATTTCAAAAATGAGGCCAAAACAAATGAGGTCTACAAGGTATGTTACCAACCACAGTAATATTACAAAGCTGTCTATGTTGTGATTAAAAAGAAATCGTAAAAGTATGTATCTTGTTCAGGATGATGAGAGAGGAATGAGGTGGTTCTACTCTGGTGACATTGGGCGTTTGCACCCAGATGGCTGCCTCGAAATCATTGACAGGAAGAAGGATATAGTTAAGCTTCAACATGGTGAATATGTATCGCTAGGAAAGGTAATACGGTTTCTTTTTCTGGCCAAACACACGGCTATTTCAGCACTTCTCGACTTACGACCAGGCCAAACAAGTAGCTAGTAGCTCTCTTCCTAACGAAGTACACGATCACAGGTGGAGGCTACTTTGAGTGTGAGCCCGTATGTTGACAACATCATGGTCCACGCGGATCCCTCCCAAAACTACTGTGTTGCACTCGTTGTAGCTGCGCACGGTGAGCTAGAAAACTGGGCCTCAAAACAAGGGATTGCATATTCTGATTTCCCGGATCTGTGCCAGAAGCAAGAGACTGTCAAAGAAGTTCTACAGTCGTTGGCAAAGGTCCGTGTTTCTCCTGCACTCTGATCGAATTTTCAGTCGTTTGCTAACCGTTGCACGCGTGATTGATTGTACTGTGCCGTTGCTCTAAATTGGTCTTCAGGCTGGTAAGCAATCGCGGCTGGAGAAGTTTGAGATCCCTGCCAGGATCAAGCTGATACCGGAGCCATGGACCCCCGAGTCGGGTCTCGTCACCGCTGCCCTCAAGCTCAAGAGGGAGGTCATCAAGAAGGGTTATCAGGACGATCTTGCTAAGCTGTACAGATAGTGTCCCTTTGTTAGGGAGAACAACATTCCTCATCTGTGTTGTGTTTCAGACAGTGGACAGATAGTGTCCCTTTGTTAGCAAGAACAAAACTTCTCATATGTGTTGTGTTTCAAACAGTGGATCGAGACAGACAGTATATTGAACTCTAGTATGTGTACTTTTTTTTTGAGGGAAATACTCGTGATTATATTATGTTAAGGAAAACATTACAAGGAGACATACAGTAGATACGAGTACATCCACGCAGGATACGGAAGAACACCAAATCCAACTCAACCACACAGCCGCTGCTACCCCCATCTCGCCGTCGTCGCCGCCGGAGAGAGAAGAAAAGCGACCAACCCCTTTAGATCCGGAGAAGCACCATCGCTTGTAAGCTTTGTGAGCCGCACAATCGTAGCCCGCCGCGAGAGGCGAGATCTTGAGCAGAGCTGAAAAGCCCAGGCGGCCGGAGCAACGCCCCATGCCGCACCGGATCCGCATCGGCCAGCTTCGCTGAAGCAGGTTCAAAGACCAATCGCCGATGAACAACCTCCAGTCCTTCATCCCTGTCGTAGCCACCTCCCGCATCCACAACAAAAGAAGCGCCAGAAGCATCTTCCCATGGAGCCGAAGAAGCGGACAAGCCCCAACCACCGCTCCACAGGGCCAAAACCGCGAACGCCATGGGTCAGAATCCTCGACCCCCCTCGCCGTCTCGCCACACCAAAGAGCCCAGCGGTGACCGACGACGACGACGACCAACTCGCAGGATCGTAAACACTCAGATCCGCGAGACCAAAAGGACCCCAACTCCTCGCCAGTGCCAAGAACGACGCCGGGCGAGCGAAGAAGGAGACAGGGCCACTTTATTCCGCACACCGACGCCTCCTCCGCCATGACGCCGGTGCAAAGGACACCAAACCTAGAAAATCTAGGACTATATACACCGCCAGGCATCAGATCCGGGATCTCCCACCCCTCCGGCAGCCATAATGGCCACCGGAGGTGAAGGAGACCACCGGTCTTGCCGACGGGGACAGAGGAACTCCTGGATCTCGCCCTGCCCTCTTCTGTAGGCAGTTTCGAGAGAGGACGGGAAGAGAGAGCCTTGTAACGTTCGTGTGCTGTGTGTGTTCTAGGGTTTAGGATTCGGGGGCGATGGATTCGGTCGGGGGGTTCAACTCTAGTATGTGTACTTGATGATTTACCGTTGTATTTCAGCTAGAGATCATGTTCTCCTCAGTTAAACTTCTCATGGAACATCTCTGAATCTTGCTGTCATGATTCACACATGAGTTACTGCTACACAAGGATGTGTAGGTTCTGGGTATTAGTTATCTCCGTAAATTCTTTGAAACATCAGCTTTTAGAATGTACCCCCACTGTTCACTGTTATAAAATGTTTCTCATATTTCAATATGGACTACAAAATGCGTCTATATACATCTGATTCATTACTCCCTCTACAACTTTGTACTAATCGCCGACAATTAATCTCAGAGTGTAACATCTTATAATTGTGAACGGAGGGAGTAGCGTATTAGAACAGTGAACAGACGAAAGTTGGGTAAATTGTTCGCCAAAAAATAAGCCATGCTACACATAAGCCAAGTTTGTAGCCTATATGAATTGCAAGTTTGTGGCTTCAACAAATGTTTAGCAGCAAAGCAGACAAACCACATTAATTTTCTAACCATGCAGAAAAAGAGTATGAATTTGAATCAAGGAATTAGAGTGGAGAAAAGAGATGAACATAATATAATCATAAATTTATTATTTAGCTACAATGCGTGTTTTTATTCACCACCAGTAGGATTAAAACCCATATAACCAGGAGCAGCAATCCAGCCTACCCCAAAATCCTCTGCACGAACAGCAAACGCCCACCACAACCCAAAAAGAACGAAAACGGTACTGGAAGTGTCACCTTCCTTAATAATCTACAAATATCTCCTTAATACATCAAAATTAGAACTTTTCAATGCTTCAGCTTCTCAAGAATGTAGCCTGTGTGGCAATTGCAGAATGGTAGAGCGAGGCGCCTAATCCGCACGGGACTGGCCGGCACGGGACGACAGGATGATGCCCACGATGAGACCGTAAAGGGCAAGTGCTTCTGCGAAAATGAGGATAAGGATCATACCCACGAACAGCTTTGGTTGTTGCGCGTTAGCCCTGCAATCAAAATCCACAAGAGGTCAACACTGGATTCAACTGTAGGAGGCTTGCAGTGCAGCCCCCATACAAAACAGTATCAATATGAAACTGAAAAACTGTGAAGGGAACACTGATCAACCACATCATAGAGTAACATAGTAACTGTTCCAAATAGTAATACTCCAATATTGGTTCAAGGAGTATAATATAGTCGACATTAAACATTTATTGCAAATCAAATATGTCAGAATCAAATCACAAGCTTATCCAAGAACATGTACTTTCGAATGTAAATCTGCAATATTGTTTCAAAATATTGCAGGCAAAATGTCTTATAACCAATACACAGCTATTATTTAAACATCAGGTCTTACAGATACAAAGACCAAACAATAACTTAAGGTAGTGCCCTCAATACTTGCTGCTCACATCAGAACTACATAAGCGCAATATCAGCATATACTATATGTTCATCGTATATTATAGCAATAAAGTTATCATAATAGTATGAAAAAATGTTAAATTAAAGTCACTTGCGATGTTTTCTGCATTAAATTTATGATAAAATCTAGAGATAATTCCATAGTCACAAGTACGAGCAAGATCATTCAAACACATAACTGACTCTATTTATTACCATATAGATTGGATGGATTACAAACAGAAGGATCCACAATATCATAGGATTCTAGGAGATTTCGTTCTTAATTACCCAGGCTAAAAATAACGAAAGAAATAATTCTCGCTTTGTAGAAATACATGCTACTACCAATATCAACATTAATAAACTAATCACAAAGGGAGTAGCCACGTCTGTTTTGGAAAAACAGATCCATGATGCTCATTGGGCATAAACTAATGCAGCGCTAATTATTAATCAAACCGTAATGCACAGCACTAACTAGCTACGAGCATACACATACCGCTTAAAAGTCAAAGACGAAAGGTTAAAGTCAAACAAATAAAAGCAGCAGGTGCATCTTTACCTGACTCCAGCATCACCGACAATGCCAATGGCCATGCCGGCGGCGAGCCCCGCGAGGCCACAGGCGAGCCCGGAGGAGAGGTGAGCGTAGCCGTCGAAGAGGAAGTAGGGCTTGGCCTTGGGGTTGATCCCGGTGCTGATGATGACGGCGATGATGAGGCCGTAGATTCCGAGCACTCCCGCCATGACGACGGGCACGATGGACTTCATGACGAGCTCTGGCCGCATGACCCCCATGGACGCCACCCCAACCCCGCTCTTGGCCGTCCCGTAGGCCGCCCCCATGCCTGCAAACGAAACCGGTCAAATCTCCCTCTAGCCGGATCCAGCGTGGAGGGATCCCAAATCGAGCGAATCGGGGCACGGAACTCGCAGCGCGGCCGCGGGGACCGGCAGATCGAGCGAAGGCGCGACCGCGAGCCCGACCGGAGAGGGGAGAGGAACCCTCTGACATCTAACTAGTTTTCTTCCTAGCGTGTCGCTCGATCAAGGAGGAGGGAGGGAGGAGAGGCGATCGTACATGAGAAGACGAGCGCGGCGGCGGCGCCGAGGAAGCCGAAGAAGGGCGCCGTCTCATCGCCGCTGAACACCGACGACATCTTGCTCCTCTTCTTCCTCCTCCGGTCGCGCTTCTTTCCTGTGGAACTCGGGGTGGCCTCGTCGCTAAGGAAGATGGTTGGTAGGGAGAGGAACAGAGGGCCTCTCCAGTTTGCTTTTATTTTCTCCTCTCCTCTCCTCGCCCCGACCCGATCTGATCTAGAAAAATAAAAACTCTGGAAGTATACAGGTGTGACGATGCTGGACTCCTTGGTTTTGCACCCTGGCCCCTGGGTTCCTGCTTATTTTATCGATCTCGCCGTTCATTTTGTCTCCATCGGATCAGATCTCACGACGATTTAATAAATGAAAAAAGATCTCCGGGCGACTTAATACTTTGGATTTATGATTTTTATAAAAATAAAATTAACAGAGTACATCACCGAAAACGTCTCCTCCCACTGAAAGCACATCACCGAAAATCCTGAAATAAATACATGAATAATGCGAGTATCAGGACTTGACCCCTGATGGGCTCTAACCATCCAACCACAGGTTGGTTCACATAGATATTCTTGTTAGTGTAACAAGTGTGCTTGCTAATTCTATGTGAAACGGGATGACAGTGCTTCGTCGATAAAAAAATAAAAAAATGTAACATTTAGAGGTACTATTTCCCGTTCGACTTGTTTCTTTTTGCACAGATTACTTAAGCTTTCCTCCTAAAAGTTTACAGGTGGCGTTTTGGTGTGACAATGATCATATTTATTTATTTTTTTAAAAAATAACATTTTTGATGGGCAGGAGCATATGCTCCCAATAGCCGAATTTGATTTTCGCATACACTCGTCCCAGGGAACACACGCACACACGCCCTACCTCATATGAGCATCGCCGAGAGACTGAGCCCTCCCATCATCTTGAGAAAGAGGTCCCCGTCCGGAAAGGCTTTGACCCCCAATGGATTGCGAGGGTTATGCATCTAGTTTCTAGTGGTAGAACTGCAGCCAACATTAATGGTGAAGCCAGGCCCTATTTCGCCACCTCCCGTGGGGTTCGTCAGGGTGATCCCCTACTACCACTATTAGAATGCTCGTGCGTTGCTAGGGGCTTTTGAAATATTTTCCTTGAGTTATATGAACATCATTGAACTTACTCATCGGAATACCAGTTGGAAATAAATGTTGCCATAAACATTTATCGTAATTCCAGCTGGTATGCTTTATTGTGAGTGCATCGTTGTTGTGGGATATCATCACTTGCACATCTTTTTGTTGTATAAAACATGGTGAATTTTTGTCCTCTTCCAATAACGTCGCCCCAAAAACTCTCTGAATGGGTTTCTTTTTGAACCCCGACATAATCCATCTCCATCTCTCTCATATTCTACAAAATTAAATATATATAGAAATATACATTTTGAGTATTATATCATGTGCAACATACATACAAAGAAGAACAATTATTTGCATGCACCTCTTTTGGTTACGTAAAACTCGTTGAATTCTTAGCCCCCTCCATCATCGTTACATCAGGGTCTTTGTCAATCGACATCTTCGAAGCACAATCAAATCCATTAGTTTTTATGACCTACAAAGATATTCTAATATAAACAAATCCAAGAAATGAGCGGTTTCTAGTAGATTGAGTGACATCCCAATTTTAATAATTTTAGGCTCACCTCTAAATCACATGTTGATGGTTATTCTCACGAATATCTACTATTTAGGATATGTGGTATATTGCCCATAAAAAACTATGTTACATTTCTCCACGAGCAAAGAACGGATTCCCCCTTTATATAATGATAGTCAGCCATCCATAATTTCTTGGATATTTTTAAGTAATTTATTGAGAAAATATTTTATGTTATTCTAAATATATATAGTGTACATGTATAAATAAAGCTTTATTTTTATGATATTCCCATTATACCCCTTCTATACGACTTGTTGTCCTCTCCCGAACGACTGCACTCTATCCACTCCCTCTCCGCACCACTCACTCTCTTGTTCCCCTCCCTCTCTAGATCCATAGACTTCACCGGCGTCGCTCACTCCCCTCTCTCCACCCTCGCCCCCACAACCAACAGAAATCGGCGACCTCATCTCCCACCCCTCCACCCTTTCATCCCTCCCCTCTTCTCACCAAAATTAGTGAAGGGGGGATCGAGAGACCAGACGGTTGCTTGATCCGCCCATAAACCGGCGAACGACATCACGCCAAGGTCACCAACACCGTCACGAAATGACAGGCTTCTTCCACCTCGACAGACTTGCTCGCGCACCAAGATATGAGAGGGGGCCTTCTACTTCTTCCTCGCTCATCACCCCTTTGGCCAAACCATGGATCAACCTTCCTCTACTCTGACCCATGCCATGGACCGAGTGATGTAGGTATGTACCCAGGGTAGGGTCATAGGCCTGACCTAAACACCCCCCCCCCTAGGACATCACCCTAAAACCAGCAGCATTCAAGAGATAGTATCATCCACACGACCAAAAGCATTCCACTTGGAAGACCCGAAGACACTCGACCGAAAGAATTATCACTCGACAGATAGAAGATCTAAAGTCACTCTACACAGCAACGGTCGGGCGTTTACCCCATAGACTAAATAATCATTTATGTCACTTTATTACTGGCGTTACCTGTAACGCCATCTCTTTATGTACCTTAAACCCCTTGTAACATGGGCTGGCTGGGGTCTGGGCGCACTCTATATAAGCCACCCCCTCCACTGGCACAAGGGTTTGCACCCCCTGTAACACACACACACACACACACATAATTCAGTCGAGCACCTCCGGGCACCGAGACGTAGGGCTATTACTTCCTCCGCGAAGGGCCTGAACTCGTAAAACTCGTGTGTACAACTTCGCCATAGCTAGGATCTTGCCTCCTCATACCTATCCCCATTCTACTGTCAGTCTTAGATCCACGACAGTTGGCGCCCACCGTGGGGCCGGTGTCTTAGCGACTTTTTGGTGGAGTTGCGATTTTTTCCGATTCTCATCATCATGGTTTCCGCCTGCGGACTGGCTGAGGACCGCGAGATCCGTCTCGGCGCGCTTGTTTTCATGGCCGACGACTCCGCTTGGCTTCAGGAAGCTCCACTCGACGTCGAGGCGCTCCTCGTCCGCGGGGCGACGCACTTCCGCGCGTGCATCCTTCTCTGGCAGCCGTCAACCTAGTATCGGTCGGCTCCTATGGTGTCCTCGCCCCCCCGCCGTTCGCCGCCGCAAGTGTTCCGCTCGGTCGCGGCTCCAGCGGTGGGTGAGACACGCGGTGGCCCATCAGTCGGCCACCCCACAAGTCGCGGCAATCGAGCCCGACGAAACTCTCTATGGCCTGTTGACCTGTCGACTAGCTCCGTCGAGACCGCATCCGAGTGCGACAGCAGCGATCCTGCGGCAGAAGTCTTGATGGTCAACGGACCACGCAGTCCTCCTGGCTTCCCCCGTGACGATGGTGGTGATGGCGGCGGCGATCCGTCGCGCGTTCACGAGGAGTACCGCCAGGAGCCCCTTTCTTCGCAGCGGAGGGAAGAGGTTCGCCGCCGCAATATGGATGCGCTTCACACTCATCATTAGGGAAACCCCCGAAGCCCGGGCCTTGGAGGAAGCGCGCCTGGCCAACTTGGCTGAGCGCACTCGACGAGCGTGCTCGACAGTGGATCCCTGAGTCCAGTCGACGACAACTTTTTCTACCTCAACCTCATGTATATCGCACTCCGATTCAAAATCTCACGGCAGTGGCCCGCATAGCAGAGTCAATTCAGCCTTCCTAGTCGGAGGCTCGCAAAGGTTTGATGCAAATCCGGGCCTTACTCCAGGCAGCCGGAGAGCAAAACACAGCAGTATCTCAGTCGTGGAATAGGATTCATAGCAGATCTATGATGGCAGATACGGTTCAGTCGGCTCACAGCCCAAGATCGCCCCCGCGGCGTGAAGGACGTGGGCACAGGCAAGATCAGTACAGAAACCACGAGCAATATGATCACCGACTCGGCCACGATGACCGTCGTCGAGTGCCCACGCCTCCTCCGAGGAGTGGGTCGTATGTGCATCGGCAGCATGATGATAGACGCCCCCACAACGGCGGCGAAGAGTACCAGTCGACCCAAGGGAGCCTGGCTTTGATGCGAGATCTATTCTCGTTCAAGGTCTGGTTGACAGGAACAGAGCACACAGAGAAGGCCATGACAGAGATTACCCGATTGGTAGCAGAGTGCACGTTTCAGATCCCGAGTGTTTCAGCAGAGGCATCAGGGCTACAGTGATTCCTCCCAACTTCAGGTTGGCGACTGGAGTCAGCAAGTTTACTGGTGAGTCTAAGCCTGACACTTGGATTGAAGACTACCGAGTGGCTGTACAAATTGGTGGCGGCAATGATGAAGTGGCCATGAAGCACCTTCCTCTGATGTTGGAAGGCTCGGCCAGAGCATGGTTGACTCAGTTAGCACCCGGCAGTATATTCAGTTGGGAAGAACTTGCCCGAGTGTTTGTTAGAACTTTTGAAGGTACTTGCAAACGGCCAGTAGGGTTAATAGAATTGGAGCACTGCGTGCAAAACCGAATGAAACCTTGAGAGATTATATCTAGAGATGGATCACGTTACACCATACAGTGGAGAATGTGTCAGATCACCAAGCAGTTTGTGCCTTCAAAGAAGGCGTTAAGTATCGAGAGTTGAATCTGAAATTCGGTCGGACAGGGGATATGTCCCTGACTCGGATGATGGAGATTGCCACCAAATACGCTAACGGCGAAGAGGAAGACCGACTCCGGAGTGGCAAGCACAAAACAGTCGCCCAGGAAACCGGAGGAGGGAATTCCAGTCGGAAACAGAAGCGCAAGGCCGAGCCAGCCGCTCCTGGTGAAGCCTTAGTCGTGGCTCAAGGAAAGTTCAAGGGGAAGCCCAAAGGGCCCTGGACCCCCAAGAAAGTGAAAGATCAAGCCGGAAATGATGTGTTAGTTTTGCCATGTCACATGCACATCAAGAAGGATGAAGAGGGCAATATGAATTATCCTAAACATACCACTCGACATTGTCGAGTTTTGATCTAGCAGTTCCGAGAAAAGCAACCCAATGAGAAGGAAAAGGAGTTGGACAAGGATGAGGATAAGGAAGAAGATGACGATGGTTTTCCCAACGTCAATTCCACTCTGATGATTTTTTCCGATGTGGAGAGCAAGAGTCGACTGAAGTTATCAACAGAGAAGTAAACATGGTTGCTCCGGCAACACCCAATTATTTGAAGTGGTCTCAGACTGCCATCACATTCGACCAGTCTGATCACCCAGTGCGTATCGCCACCCCTAGGAGGCAAGCGTTGGTGGCCGACCCAGTTGTTGAAGGCACTCGACTGACCAAAGTGCTAATGGATGGTGGTAGCGGCCTGAATATCCTTTATGCTGAAACCTTGAAGGGAATGGGCATTCCGATGCCCAAGCTTAGTGAAAGCAATATGAGTTTCCATGGCGTTATACCTAGCAAGAAGGCTGAATCACTCGGCCAGATCGCCCTTGATGTAGTTTTTGGTGATTCCAAGAATTACCGCAAGGAAAACTTGACATTTGAAGTAGTGGATTTCCAGAGTGCTTATCATGCTATTCTGGGTAGGCCTGCCTATGCACGTTTCATGGCTCGACCATGTTACATGTATCTCAAATTGAAAATGCATGGTCCCAGAGGAGTGATCACTATCACTGGCAATCGGCAGAAGAGTGCTTCCAGAAGGGCTCAAAAATCGCCGATGCACAAATGGCAGTAGTCGAAATGCAAGAATACCGGAAAAATGCAGATCCGAGTGATTTGCTGCGCTCCAAGAAGCCTCCCACAGATTCTGCATTTCAGTCGTCCGGTGAAACCAAGCCGATTCATATTCACCCGACCGATCCTAATGCTGCTCCTACTCATATCTCAACATCACTCAACAACAAATAGGAAGAAGCGCTCATCCAGTTCCTCTGTGAGAACTGGGACATCTTTGCATGGAAACCTTCTGGCATGCCGGGTGTACCCAGGGGACTGGCTGAGCATCGTTTGCGAGTCGACCCGAAAGTAAAACCAGTCAAGGAACATCTTTGACAGTCTGCCGTATAGAAGAGAAAAGCAATTGGTGAGGAAGTGGCTCGGCTCCTAGAAGCCGAGTTCATCTGAGAGATTTACCACTCCGAGTGGCTCGCCAATGTTGTCATAGTCCCCAAGAAGGACGACTCACTTCGCATGTGCATTGACTTCAAGCATATCAACCGGGCCTGCCCAAAAGATCATTTTCCTCTCCCCCGCATCGACCAGATCGTCGACTCGACTGCAGGGTGTGAGCGTCTGTCTTCTCTAGACGCCTATTCCGGGTACCGTCAAATCCGACTGTATGGACCCGATGAGATAAAAACAACTTTCGTCACTCCATTCGGGTGTTTTTGTTATGTCACCATGCCATTCGGTCTCAAGAACACTGGAGCCACATTTATGAGGATGATTCAGAAGTGTCTACTCACTCAAATCAGTCGGAATGTGGAAGCATACATGGTTGACATTATGGTCAAGTCACGTAAAGGTTTCGACCTGCTGGCTGACCTTGCTGAAACCTTTGCCAACCTGAGAAGGTATGATATCAAGCTTAATCCATCAAAGTGCACATTCGGAGTTCCTGGCAGAAAGTTACTCGGCTTCCTCATTTCTGAACAAGGGATCGACGCTAACCCAGAGAAAGTTGGTGCCGTACTCCGGATGAAGCGCCCTGTGCGTGTGCATGATGTCTAGAAGCTTACTGGTTGTTTGGCCGCCTTGAGTCGATTCATTTCTCCCCTCGGTGAAAAGGCATTGCCTCTTTACCGACTGATGAAGAAATCTGACAAGTTCGAGTGGACTCGTGAAGCTGATGCAGCGTTTGCAGAGCTCAAAGCCCTGCTTTCCAGCCAGCCGGTGCTCGCTGCGCCAATCAGCAAAGAGTCTTTACTGCTTTATATTGCAGCCACTGGACAAGTTGTCAATACAATACTCACGGTCGAGCGAGAAGAAGAAGGAAAAGCCTGTAAAGTTCAGCACCCAGTATACTATGTTTCTGAAGTTCTGACTCCATCCAAGCAAAGATATCCACATTATCAGAAGCTTGTTTATGGGATTTACATGACCACAAAGAAGGTTGCACACTATTTCTCTGATCACTCCATTACAGTCGTCAGCGACGCACCATTGTCAGAAATTCTGAACAACAGAGATGCAACTGGTCGAGTGGCAAAGTGGGCGATTGAACTCCTTCCCGTGGATATCAAGTTTGAGGAAAATAAAGCTATCAAGTCCCATGCAATAGCAGATTTCCTCGCCAAGTGGGTCGAACAGCAACTGCCGACTCAGATTCACTCGAAGCATTGGACCATGTTCTTTGATGGATATAAGATGCTGAATGGTTCTGGTGCTGGGGTAGTATTGGTATCCCCCCGAGGCGACAAGCTCAGCTATGTTCTCTAGATTCATTTTGATTCCTCCAACAATGAAGCTAAATATGAGGCATTTTTGTACGGGTTGCGTATGGCCATTTCACCTGGCGTCCGTCGCCTCATGGTCTACGGTGACTCAGATTTGGTGGTTAATCAAGTAATGAAGGAGTGGGACGTCAGAAGCCCGACTATGACTGGCTATTGTAATGCAGTGAGAAAGTTAGAGAAGAAGTTTGAGGGTTTAGAGCTCCATCACATACCCCGACTGAAAAATCAAGCAGCTGATGATTTGGCAAAGATAGGTTCCAAGAGGGAAGCCATTCCCAGCAATGTGTTTTTGGAACACATTCATACATCTTCAGTTCAGGAAGATCCTTTCACCAAATAGCCCCCACAACCAAAGAGCGCCACTGATCCGACTGAAGTCGAAGTCCCGGCCGTGGTCGACTTGATCATGGAGGTTTTGGTCATCACTCCCGACTGGACAGTGCCGTACATCGTGTACATTCTTAGGAAGGAACTCCCAGAAGACGAAGAAGAGGCCCGACAGATCGTCCGTCGATCCAAAGCCTTTACTGTGATAAGAGGACAGTTGTTCAGAGAAAGTGTAACTAGAGTCAGCCAGAAATGCATAACACCAGAAGAAGGTCGAGTGATCCTTAACGACATCCACTCAGGGACCTATGTGTTGGGGAACGTTGCAGAAAACAAGAAATTTCCTACGGTTTCACCAAGATCCATCTAGGAGTTCATCTAGCAATGAGTGATCGGATTGCATCTACATACCTTTGTAGATCACGCGCGGAAGTGTTCAAAGAACGGGGATGAGGAAGTCGTACTCGACGTGATCCAAATCACCGGAGATCCTAGCGCCGAACGGACGGCACCTCCGTGTTCAACACACGTACGGTCAGCGTGACGTCTCCCCCTTCTTGATCCAGCAAGGGGGAAGGAGAGGTTGAGGAAGATGGCTCCAACAGCAGCACGACGGCGTGGTGGTGGTGGAGCTGCAGTACTCCGGCAGGGCTTCGCCAAGCTCTATGGAGGAGGAGGTGTTGGAGAGGGAGAGGGAGGCACCAAAGGCGTGGGTAAGAGGTCCTCCATCCCCCCCACTATATATAGGGGGCCTAGGGGGGGCGCCGGCCCTAGGAGATGCAATCTCCTAGGGGGGGCGGCGGCCAAGGGGTGGGGGGCTTGCCCCCAAGCAAGGGGGCGCCCCCTTTTAGGGTTTCACCACCCTAGGCGCATGGGCCCTAGGGGAAGTGGCGCCCCAGCCCACTTTGGGCTGGATCCCTTCCCACTTCAGCCCATGGGGCCCTCCGGTATAGGTGGCCCCACCCGGTGGACCCCCGGGACCCTTCCGGTGGTCCCGGTACAATACCGGTGACCCCGAAACTTGTCCCGACGGCCGAAATAGCACTTTCTATATATAATTCTTTACCTTCGGACCATTCCGGAACTCCTCGTGACGTCCGGGATCTCATCCGGGACTCCGAACAACTTTCGGGTTACTGCATATACATATCCCTACAACCCTAGCGTCACCGAACCTTAAGTGTGTAGACCCTACGGGTTAGGGAGACATGTAGACATGACCGAGATTGCTCTCTGGTCAATAACCAACAGCGGGATCTGGATACCCATGTTGGCTCCCACATGCTCCTCGATGATCTCATCGAATGAACCACGATGTCGAGGATTCAAACAACCCCGTATACAATTCCCTTTGTCAATCGGTACGTTACTTGCCCGAGATTCGATCGTCGGTATCCCAATACCTCGTTCAATCTCGTTACCGGCAAGTCACTTTACTCATACCGTAATGCATGATCCTGTGACCAGACACTTGGTCATTTTGAGCTCATTATGATGATGCATTACCGAGTGGGCCCAGTGATACCTCTCCGTCATAAGGAGTGACAAATCCCAGTCTTGATCCGTGTCAACCCAACAGACACTTTCAGAGATACCCGTAGTATACCTTTATAGTCACCCAGTTACGTTGTGACGTTTGGTATACCCGAAGCACTCCTACGGTATCCGGGAGTTACACGATCTCATGGTCTAAGGAAAAGATACTTGACATTGGAAAACTCTAGCAAACGAACTATACGATCTTGTGCTATGTTTAGGATTGGGTCTTGTCCATCACATCATTCTCCTAATGATGTGATCTCGTTATCAATGACATCCAATGTCCATAGTCAGGAAACCATGACTATCTGTTGATCAACGAGCTAGTCAACTAGAGGCTTACTAGGGACATGTTGGTGTCTAAGTATTCACACATGTATTACGATTTCCAGATAACACAATTATAGCATGAATAAAAGACAATTATCATGAACAAGGAAATATAATAATAATCCTTTTATTATTGCCTCTAGGGCATATTTCCAACAGTCTCCCACTTGCACTAGAGTCAATAATCTAGTTACATTGTGATGAATCGAACACCCATGGAATTTTGGTGTTGATCATGTTTTGCTCTAGGGAGAGGTTTAGTCAACGGATCTGCTACATTCAGGTTCGTATGTACTTTACAAATATCTATGTCTCCATCTTGAACATTTTCACGAATGGAGTTGAAGCGATGCTTGATGTGCCTTGTCTTCTTGTGAAACCTGGGCTCCTTGGCAAGTGCAATAGCTCCAGTGTTGTCACACAAGAGCTTGATCGGCCCCGACGCATTGGGTATGACTCCTAGGTCGGTGATGAACTCCTTCACCCAAATTGCTTCATGCGCTGCCTCTGAGGCTGCCATGTACTCCGCTTCACATGTAGATCCCGCCACGACGCTCTACTTGCAACTGCACCAGCTTACTGCCCCACCATTCAAAATATACACGTATCCGGTTTGTGACTTAAGAGTCATCCAGATCTGTGTCGAAGCTAGCATCGACGTAACCCTTTAAGACGAGCTCTTCGTCACCTGCATAAACGAGAAACATTTCCTTAGTCCTTTTCAGGTACTTCATGATATTCTTGACCGCTGTCCAGTGTTCCTTGCCGGGATTACTTTGGTACCTACCTACCAAACTTACGGCAAGGTTTACATCAGGTCTGGTACACAGCATGGCATACATAATAGAACCTATGGCTGAGGCATAGGGGATGACGCTCATCTCTTCTATATCTTCTGTCGTGGCCGGACATTGAGCTGAGCTCAATTTCACACCTTGCAACACAGGCAAGAACCCCTTCTTAGACTGATCCATATTGAACTTCTTCAATATCTTATCAAGGTATGTGCTTTGTGAAAGAACTATGAGGCGTCTTGATCTATCTCTATAGATCTTGATGCCTAATATATAAGCAGCTTCTCCAAGGTCCTTCATTGAAAAACTCTTATTCAAGTAGGCCTTAATGCTGTCCAAAAGCTCTATATCATTTCCCATCAAAAGTATGTCATCTACATATAATATGAGAAATGCTACAGAGCTCCCACTCACTTTCTTGTAAACGCAGGCTTCTCCATAGGTCTGCATAAACCCAAACGCTTTGATCATCTCATCAAAGCGAATGTGCCAACTCCGAGATGCTTGCACCAGCCCATAAATCGAGCGTTGGAGCTTGCACACCTTGTCAGCATTCTTAGGATCGACAAAACCTTCCGGCTGCATCATATACAATTCTTCCTTAAGGAAACCATTAAGGAATGCCGTTTTGACGTCCATTTGCCATATCTCATAATCATAGAATGCGGCAATTGCTAACATGATTCGGACAGACTTCAGCTTCGCTACCAGTGAGAAAGTCTCATCGTAGTCAACCCCTTGAACTTGTCGATAACCCTTAGCGACAAGCCGAGCTTTATAGATGGTCACATTACCATCCACGTCTGTCTTCTTCTTAAAGATCCATTTATTTTCTATGGCTCGCCACTCAACGGGCAAGTCAGTCAAAGTCCATACTTCGTTTTCATTACATGGATCCTATCTCGGATTTCATGGCTTCCAGCCATTTGTCGGAATCCGGGCCCGCCATCGCTTCTTCATAGTTCGAAGGTTCACTGTTGTCTAACAACATGATTTCCAAGACTGGGTTGCCGTACCACTCTGGTGCGGAACGTGTCCTTGTGGACCTTCGAGTTTCAATAGGAGCTTGATCAGAAGTATCTTGATCATCATCATTAACTTCCTCTCTAGTCGGTGTAGGCACCTCAGGAACATTTTCTTGAGTTGCGCCATTTTCCGGTTCAAGAGGTAATACTTCATCAAGTTCTACTTTCCTCCCACTTACCTCTTTCGAGAGAAACCCCTTCTCTAGAAAGGATCCATTCTTGGCAACAAAGATCTTGCCTTCGGATCTGAGGTAGAAGGTGTACCCAATAGTTTCTTTAGGGTATCCTATGAAGACACATTTTTTCGACTTGGGTTCAAGCTTTTCAGGTTGAAGTTTCTTGACATAAGCATCACATCCCAAACTTTTAGAAATGACAACTTAGGTTTCTTCCCAAACCATAATGCATACGGTGTCGTCTCAACGGATTTCGACGGAGCCTTATTTAAAGTGAATGCGGCAGTCTCTAAAGCATTGCCCCAAAAAGATAGCGGTAAATCGGCTAGAGACATCATAGATTGCACCATATCCAATAGAGTGCGATTATGACGTTCGGACACACCATTACGCTGAGGTGTTCTAGGCGGCGTGAGTTGTGAAACTATTCCACATTTTCTTAAGTGTGTGCCAAATTCATGACTCAAGTATTCTCCTCCACGATCTGATCGTAGGAACTTGATTTTCCTGTCACGTTGATTCTCAACCTCACTCTGAAATTCCTTGAACTTTTCAAAGGTCTCAGACTTGTGTTTCATTACATAGATATACCCATATCTACTCAAGTCATCAGTGAGGGTGAGAACATAACGATAGCCATCGCGAGCCTCAACACTCATTGGACCGCACACATCAGTATGTATGATTTCCAATAAGTTGGTTGCTCGCTCCATTGTTCCTGAGAACGGAGTCTTGGTCATTTTACCATGAGGCATGGTTCGCACGTGTCAAATGATTCGTAATCAAGAGACTCTAAAAGTCCATCTGCATGGAGCTTCTTCATGCGTTTGATACCTATGTGACCAAGGCGGCAGTGCCAAAAGTATGTGGGACTATCATTATCAACCTTACATCTTTTGGTACTCACACTATGAATATGTGTAGCATTACGCTCGAGATTCATTAAGAATAAACCATTCACCATCGGAGCATGAGCATAAAACATATCTCTCATATAAATAGAACAACCATTATTCTCAGATTTAAATGAGTAGCCATCTTGAATTAAACGAGATCCTGATACAATGTTCATGCTCAAAGCTGGCACTAAATAACAATTATTGAGGTTTAAAACTAATCCCGTAGGTAAATGTAGAGGTAGCGTGCCGACGGCGATCACATCGACCTTGGAACCGTTCCCGACGCGCATCGTCACCTCGTTCTTTGCCAGTCTCCGCTTATTCCGCAGCTCCTGCTTTGAGTTACAAATGTGAGCAACTGCACCGGTATCAAATACCCAGGAGCTACTACGAGTACTGGTAAGATACACATCAATTACATGTATATCACATATACCTTTTGTTTTGTCGGCCTTCTTGTTCGCTAAGTATTTGGGGCAGTTCCGCTTCCAGTGACCATTTCCCTTGCAATAAAAGCACTCAGTCTCGGGCTTGGGTCCATTCTTTGGCTTCTTCCCGGCAGCTTGCTTGCCGGGCGCGGCAACTCCCTTGCCGCCCTTCTTGAAGTTCTTCTTACCCTTGCCTTTCTTGAACTTAGTGGTTTTGTTCACCATCAACACTTGATGTTCCTTTTTGACTTCTACCTCTGCTGATTTCAGCATTGCAAATACTTCAGGAATGGTCTTTTCCATCCCCTGCATATTGAATTTCATCACAAAGCTCTTGTAGCTCGGTGGAAGCGACTGAAGGATTCTGTCAATGACCGCGTCATCCGGGAGATTAACTCCCAGCTGAGTCAAGCGGTTATGTAATCCAGGCATAGTGAGTATGTGCTCACTGACAGAACTATTTTCCTCCATCTTACAGCTGAAGAACTTGTCGGAGACTTCATATCTCTCGACCCGGGCATGAGCTTGAAAAATCATTTTCAGCTGTTCGAACATCTCATATGCTCCGTGTCTCTCAAAACGCTTTTGGAGCCCCGGTTCTAAGCTATAAAGCATGCAGCACTGAGCGAGGGAGTAATCATCAGCACGTGTCTGCCAAGCGTTCATGACGTCTTGGTTCTGTGGGACGGGTGCGTCACCTAGCGGTGCTTCTAGGACATAATCTTTCTTGGCAGCTATGAGGATGATCCTCAGGTTCTGGACCCAGTCCGTGTAGTTGCTGCCATCGTCTTTCAGCTTGGTTTTCTCTAGGAACGCGTTGAGGTTGAGGACTACGTTGGCCATTTGATCTACAAGACATATTGTAAATATTTTAGACTAAGTTCATGATAATTAAGTTCATCTAATCAAATTATTCAATGAACTCCCACTTAGATAGACATCCCTCCAGTCATCTAAGTATAACATGATCCGAGTTAACTAGGCCGTGTCCGATCATCACGTGAGACGGACTAGTCAACATCGGTGAACATCTTCATGTTGATCGTATCTTCTATACGACTCATGCTCGACCTTTCGGTCTTCTGTGTTCCGAGGCCATGTATGTACATGCTAGGCTCGTCAAGTCAACCTAAGTGTTTGCATGTGTAAATCTGTCTTACACCCGTTGTATGTGAACGTTAGAATCTATCACACCCGATCATCACGTGGTGCTTCGAAACAACAAACTGTCACAATGGTGCACAGTTAGGGGGAACACTTTCTTGAAATTATTATGAGGGATCATCTTATTTACTACCGTCGTTCTAACTAAAGAAGATGCAAAAACATGATAAACATCACATGCAATCAAATAATAATAGTGACATGATATGGCCAATATCACATAGCTCCTTTGATCTCCATCTTGGGGCTCCATGACCATCTTGTCACCGGCATGACACCATGATCTCCATCATCATGATCTCCATCATCGTGTCTCCATGAAGTTGCTCGCCAACTATTACTTCTACTACTATGGCTAACGCGTTTAGCAATAAAGTAAAGTAATTTACATGGCGTTTCTCAATGACATGCAGGTCATACAAAAATAAAGACAACTCCTATGGCTCCTGCCGATTGTCATACTCATTGACATGCAAGTCGTGATTCCTATTACAATAGCATGAACATCTCATACATCACATATATATCATTCATCATTCATCACAACTTTGGCCATATCATATCACAAAGCACTTGCTGCAAAAACAAGTTAGACGTCCTCTAATTGTTGTTGCAAGTTTTACGTGGCTGCAAGAGGGTTCTAGCAAGAACGTTTTCTTACCTACGTGAAAGCCACAACGTGATTTGTCAACTTCTATTTACCCTTCATAAGGACCCTTTTCATCGAATCCGCTCCAACTAAAGTGGGAGAGACAGACACCCGCCAGCCACCTTATGCAACTAGTGCATGTTAGTCGGTGGAATCGGTCTCACGTAAGCGTACGTGTAAGGTTGGTCCAGGCCGCTTCATCCCACAATACCGTTGAAGCAAGATAAGACTAGTAGCGGCAAGAAAGTTGACAACATCAATGCCCACAACAAATTGTGTTCTACTCGTGCATAGAGAAGTACACATAGACCTAGCTCATGATACCACTGTTGGGGAACGTTGCAGAAAACAAAAAAATTCCTACGGTTTCACCAAGATCCATCTAGGAGTTCATCTAGCAACGAGTGATCGGATTGCATCTACATACCTTTGTAGATCACGCGCGGAAGCGTTCAAAGAACGGGGATGAGGAAGTCGTACTCGACGTGATCCAAATCACCGAAGATCCTAGCGCCGAATGGACGGCACCTCCGCGTTCAACACACGTACGGTCAGCGTGACGTCTCCTCCTTCTTGATCCTGCAAGGGGGAAGGAGAGGTTGAGGAAGATGGCTCCAGCAGCAGCACGACGGCGTGGTGGTGGTGGAGCTGCAGTACTCCGGCAGGGCTTCGCCAAGCTCTATGGAGGAGGAGGAGGTGTTGGAGAGGGAGAGGGAGGCACCAAAGGCGTGGGTAAGAGGTCCTCCATCCCCCCCACTATATATAAGGGGCCTAGGGGGGCGCCGGCCCTAGGAGATGCAATCTCCTAGGGGGGGCGGCGGCCAAGGGGTGGGGGGCTTGCCCCCCAAGCAAGGGGGCGCCCCCTTTTAGGGTTTCCCCACCCTAGGCACATGGGCCCTAGGGGAAGTGGCGCCCCAGCCCACTTTGGGCTGGATCCCTTCCCACTTCAGCCCATGGGGCCCTCCGGGATAGGTGGCCCCACCCGGTGGACCCCTGGGACCCTTCTGGTGGTCCCGGTACAATACCGGTGACCCCGAAACTTGTCCCGACGGCCGAAATAGCACTTCCTATATAGAATTCATTACCTCCGGACCATTCCGGAACTCCTCGTGACGTTCGGGATCTCATCCGGGACTCTGAACAACTTTCGGGTTACTGCATATACATATCCCTACAACCCTTGCGTCACCGAACCTTAAGTGTGTAGACCCTATGGGTTCGGGAGACATGTAGACACGACCGAGATTGCTCTCCGATCAATAACCAACAGCGGGATCTGGATACCCATGTTGGCTCCCACATGCTCCTCGATGATCTCATTGGATGAACCACGATGTCGAGGATTCAAGCAACCCCGTATACAACTCCCTTTGTCAATCAGTACGTTACTTGCCCGAGATTCGATCGTCGGTATCCCAATACCTCGTTAAATCTCGTTACCGGCAAGTCACTTTACTCGTACCGTAATGCATGATCCCGTGACCAGACACTTGGTCATTTTGAGCTCATTATGATGATGCATTACCGAGTGGGCCCAGTGATACCTCTCCGTCATACGGAGTGACAAATCCCAGTCTTGATCCGTGTCAACCCAACAGACACTTTCGAAGATACCCGTAGTATACCTTTATAGTCACCCAGTTACGTTGTGACGTTTGGTATACCCAAAGCACTCCTACGGTATCCGGGAGTTACACGATCTCATGGTCTAAGGAAAAGATACTTGACATTGGAAAACTCTAGCAAACGAACTATACGATCTTGTGCTATGTTTAGGATTGGGTCTTGTCCATCACATCATTCTCCTAATGATGTGATCTCGTTATCAATGACATCCAATGTCCATAGTCAGGAAACCATGACTATCTATTGATCAACGAGCTAGTCAACTAGAGGCTTACTAGGGACATGTTGGTGTCTAAGTATTCACACATGTATTACGATTTCCGGATAACACAATTATAGCATGAATAAAAGACAATCATCATGAACAAGGAAATATAATAATAATCCTTTTATTATTGCCTCTAGGGCATATTTCCAACACTATGGTCACCATGCGTCCTCTCGGACCATTGTGGCCAAAGCATACCGAGCGGGATTTTATTGGCCACGAGCAAATGAGATGGCAAAAGAAATAGTCAACAAATGTGAAGGTTGCCAGTTTTACTCCAACATGTCTCACAAGCCTGCATCAGCCCTGAAGACCATTCCACTCATCTGGCCCTTCGCTGTTTGGGGTTTGGATATGGTTGGACCTCTGAGAACGGGCAGGAGCGGCTTCACTCATGTGCTCGTGGCAGTCGACAAGTTCACCAAATGGATTGAAGCCAAACCTATCAAAAATCTTGAAGCCAATACTGTTGTCAGCTTCATGAGAGAGTTAACATTCAAATATGGTGTTCCGCACAACATCATCACTGACAATGGGTCGAACTTCAATTCTGATGAGTTCAGAGCCTTTTGTGTTTCCTAAGGCACTCGAGTCGACTATGCTTCAGTCGCCCATCCCCAGTCGAATGGACAAGCTGTAAGAGCAAACAAATTGATTCTCAAAGGACTGAAACCTCGATTGATGCGTGATCTCAAGCATGTGGCAGGCGCCTGGGTCAATGAACTTCCATCAGTGCGTTGGGGATTGAGGACAACTCCTAATCGGTCGACTGGCCGAAGTCCATTCTTCTTGGTCTATGGAGCTGAAGCTGTACTTCCGAGTGACTTGCTTGACAATGCACCCAAAGTCGAGCTTTTCTCAGAAGATGAAGCAGAACAGGCTCGGCAAGACGCAGTTGATCTCCTGGAAGAGGAAAGAGAGATGGCCCTGATCCGGTCGGCCATTTATCAGCAAGACCTGCGTCGATTCCACGCCAGAAACGTGAGGGGTTGAGCATTTCAAGAAAGAGACTTGGTTCTTCGAGTGGATCAGCAGAAACCTCACAAGCTCGCTCCTGCTTGGGAAGGCCCCTTCATTGTCACCAGAGTGCTCCACAATGGAGCGTACCATCTTTACAATGTCGAGCACAAGAAAGACGAGCCACGTGCTTGGAATGCGGAGCTGCTCCGCCCCTTTTACACTTAAAAGCACTCAGACTGTTGAGATGTAATAAGAAATACCCTCTAGTTTGATTATCAAAGACACAATTTTACAGTCTCCTAAATGATTTTTGTTCCTTTTTTATATGTTCTAAATCCCCCAGTGGGTGCCTTAGATGCGAATCCGTTTCGCCTAAGTTTAAAAAATCCTATCGAGTGAAGAGCAAGCCTCTCACTCGGAGGCTTAGTTGCGAATCCGTTTCGCCTAAGTTTGAAAATCCTACCGAGTGGTGAGCAAGCCTCTCACTCGGGGGCTTAGCTGTAGTCTAGTACTCGCCTAAGTTTGAAAAATCCTACCGAGTGGTGAGCAAGCCTCTCACTCGGGGGCTTAGCTGCAGTCCAGTACTCGCCTAAGTTTGAAAAATCCTACCGACTGGTGAGCAAGCCTCTCACTCGGGGGATCAGCTGCAGTCCAGTACTCGCCTAAGTTTTTTTTTAAATCCTACCGAGTGATGAGCAAGCCTTTCACTCGGGGGTTTAGCTGCAGTCCAGTACT
>NC_041386.1:499062754-499087200 GCF_002162155.2 Triticum dicoccoides | reverse complement strand
CCTAAGTTTAGAAAATCCTACCGAGTGGTGAGCCACCCTCCCACTCGGGGGCTTAGCTGCAGTTCAATACTCGCCGAAGTTTAAAAAAATCTTACCGAGTGGTGAGTAACCCCCCCCCCCACTCGGGGGCTTAACTGCAGTTCAATACTCGCCTAAGTTCAAAAAATCCCGCCGAGTGGTGAGCAACCCTCCCACTCGGGGACTTAGCTGTAGTCCAGTACTCACCTAAGTCTTAAGGCCCGCTTCATCCTTACCCGTAAGGACGACAAGGTGCAGGTCGACCACGATTTGCCCTCGGAGCTTCGCCACAAATACAACGTCCGCTCCATCCTTACCCGTAAGGACGGCAAGGTGCAGGTCGAGCATGATCTGTCCTCGAAGCTTTGCCACAAATACAACACCCGCTCCATCCTTATCCATAAGGATGGCAAGATGCAGGTCGACCACAATCTGCTCATGATTCACTCGACTGAGCTGCATCACAAAGTCAATAGCAACCCAAACTGCAAGAAACAAGTCCTGCGCAAAGAGTCAAAAGATTCAAAAGCAACCAAAGTTCAGATAAAATCCTAAGGTTCCAGAGCACGGATTAAAGTACTCGAACATCAGGCCCGAAGGGTTTAACGGATACAAAACCACTCGGCATTCCGAGGCAAATTTAAGGCGGGGCATAAAGTTTGTTCACTCCGCAGGAGGAGGGCTTGCAAGCTCGACGAACTCGTCCAAATCAATCCCGTCAGCAATCCGAGTGGCAGCATCAATGAAGGTTTCCATGAATGATCGGAAGTCATGTCTCTTGGTATTGGCAACTTTGATCGCTGCCAGCTTCTCTTCTCGGGCTTCCTTGCAGTGGACACGAACTAGTGACACAGCCACGTCAGCACCACATCGAGCAAAAGACTTCTTCCATTCTTGCACTCGGCCAGGGACCTCATTGAGTCGATTCATCAGAGACTCGAGATCATTTTTAAGCGTCGCCTGCTACCTCTTGAGCACTGCGTTGGTTTTCCCTTGAAGAGGAAAGGGTGATGCAGTAAAGTAGTGTAAGTATTTCCCTCGGTTTTTGAGAACCAAGGTATCAATCCAGTAGGAGATCACGCTCAAGTCCCATGCACCTACACAAACAAATAAGAACCTCGCAACCAACGCGATAAAGGCGTTGTCAATCCCTTCACGATCACTTACGAGAGTGAGATCTGATAGATATGATAAGATACTATTTTTTGGTATTTTTATGATAAAGAGAAATAAAGATGCAAAGTAAAATAAACGGTAATAGAAATAACTAAGTATTGGAAGATTAATATGATGGAATATAGACCCAGGGGGCATAGGTTTCACTAGTGGCTTCTCTCAGGAGCATAAGTATTACGGTGGGTAAACGAATTACTGTCGAGCAATTGATAGAATTGAGCATAGTTATGAGAATATCTAGGTATGATCATGTATATAGGCATCACGTCCGTGACAAGTAGACCGAAACGATTTTGCATCTACTACTATTACTCCACACATCGACCGCTATGCAGCATGCATCTAGAGTATTAAGTTCATAAGAACAGAGTAATGCTTTAAGTAAGATGACATGATGTAGAGGGATAAACTCATGCAATATAATATAAACCCCATCTTTTTATCCTCGATGGCAACAATACAATACGTGTCGTTTCCCTTTCTGTCACTGGGATCGAGCACCGCAAGATTGAACCCAAAGCTAAGCACTTCTCCCATTGCAAGAAAGATCAATCTAGTAGGCCAAACCAAACTGATAACTCGAATAGACTTGCAAAGATAAACCAATCATACATAAAAGAATTCAGAGGAGAATCAAATATTGTTCATAGATAAACTTGATCATAAACCCACAATTCATCGGATCTCGACAAACACACCGCAAAAGAACATTACATTCAATAGATCTCCAAGAAGATCGAGGAGAACTTTGTATTGAGATCCAAAGAGAGAGAAGAAGCCATCTAGCTAATAACTATGGACCCGAAGGTCTGAAGTAAACTACTCACACATCACCGGAGAGGCCATGGAGTTGATGTAGAGGCCCTCCGTGATCAATGCCACCTTCGGTGGAACTCCGGAAAAGGCCCCAAGATGGGATCTCTCGGGTACAAAAGGTTGCAGCGGTGGAATTCGGTTTTCGTGGTGCTCTTGGATGTTTGGGGGTACATGGATATATATAGGAGGAAGAAGTATGTCGGTGGAGCAACGAGGGGCCCACGAGGGTGGAGGGAGTGCCCAGGGGGGTAGGCGCGCCCCCTGCCTCGTGGCCGGCTCGTTTGTTTCTTGACGCACACTCCAAGTCTCCTGGATCACGTTTGTTGAGAAAATCACATTCCCGAAGGTTTCGTTCCGTTTGGACTCCGTTTGATATTCCTTTTCGTCGAAACCCTAAAATAGGTAACAAATTAGAAATTTGGGCTGGGCCTCCGGTTAATAGGTTAGTCCCAAAAATGATATAAAAGTGTAAAATAAAGCCCATTAACATCCAAAATAGATAATATAATAGCATGGAGCAATAAAAAATATAGATACGTTGGAGATGTATCAAGCATCCCCAAGCTTAATTCATGCTCGTCCTCGAGTAGGTAAATGATAAAAGGAAAGAATTTTTGATGTGGAATGCTTTCTAACATATTTCCAATGTAATTTTTTATTGTGGCATGAATGTTCAGATCCATAAGATTCTAGACAATATTTTAATATTGACATAAAATGTAACACCCTCGATGCGACTATATCTCTCACGTGTCGAGGCACGACTTAGAGGCATAATCGCATTGAAGGGATATGTCACAAGTTAGGCAATCTTCACAACATCCCATGTAATATAGATAATAAAAGGGGAGATAACATAGTTGGCTTACACTCGCCACGTCAATCAAGTACATAAATAACATTACATCATTCAAACACTCATGGCCCGACTACGGCGCCAAAATAAAAGATAACCCAACAAGCGACAAAGTCCCGATCACCCCCAACTGGGCACCACTACTGATCATCAGGAAAGGAAACATAGTAACGTTGAGAGTCTTCGTCGAACTCCCACTTGAGCTCAAACGTGTCTCCTGGAGTGGAATCATCAGGCCCTGCATCTGGTGTAATAGTAATCTGTGAGCCACAGGGACTCAGCAATCTCGCACCCTCGCGATCAAGACTATTTAAGCTTATAGGTAAGGCAAGGTAAAATATGTGGAGCTGCAGCAAGCGACTAGCATATATGGTGGCTAACTTATTCGCAAAAGAGAGCGAGAAGAGGAGGCAAAGCGCGAGCGAGAATCTAGAGAACAACCCGCGCAAACATTACTCCAACACCGTGTCCACCTCCCGGACTCCGCCGAGAAGAGGCCATCACGGTAACACACTCAGTTGATTCATTTTAAATTAAGTTAAGGTTCAAGTTATCTACAACCGGACATTAACAAATTCCCATCTGCCCATAACCGCGGGCACGGCTTTCGAAAGTTCAAATCCCTGCAGGGGTGTCCCAACTTAGCCCATCACAAGCTCTCATGGTCAACGAAGGATATTCCTTCTAGCGGGAAGACCCGATCAGACTCGGAATCCCGGTTACAAGACATCCTCGACAATGGTAAAACAAGTCCAGCAAGACCGCCCGATGCGCCGACATCCTGATAGGAGCTGCACATATCTCGTTCTCAGGGAAACACCGGATGAACACTACGTACAGCTAAAACCAGCCCTCAAGTTTCCCCGAGGTGGCGCCGTAAGTGGCTCTGTTTCGGACCAACACTTAGACAAGCACTGGCCCGGGGGGGGGGGGTTAAAATAAAGATGACCTTTGGGCTGGCCTAACCGAAGGGGAAAACATGCTAGGTGGCGAATGGTAAAACCAAGGTTGGGCCTTGCTGGAGGAGTTTTATTCAAAATGAACTGTCAAGGGGTTCCCATTATAACCCAACCGCGTAAGGAACGCAAAATCCGGGAACATAACACCGATATGACGAAAACTAGGGCGGCAAGAGTGGAACAAAACACCAGACATAAGGTCGAGCCTTCCACCCTTTACCAAGTATATAGATGCATTAATTAAATAAGATATATTGTGATATCCCAACAAGTAAACATGTTCCAACAAGGAACAACATCTCCATGTTCCAACAAGGAACAAACTTCAATCTTCACCTGCAACTAACAATGCTATAAGAGGGGCTGAGCAAAGCGGTAACATAGCCAAACAACGGTTTGCTAGGACAAGGTGGGTTAGAGGCTTGGTTTAACAATATGGGAGGCATGATAAGCAAGTGGTAGGTATCGTAGCATAGGCATAGCAAAAGAGCGAGCATCTAGCAAGCAAAGATAGAAGTGATTTCGAGGGTATGGTCATCTTGCCTGAGATCCCGCAAGGAAGAAGAACGAGTCCATGAAGAAGACAAACAGACATAGACGAACGTGTCCTCACAAACGCGACGTTATCGGAACCAACCCGAAGAAGCAACACCGGGAAGAAGCACACAACATAGTAAGCAACCAATACATGAACATGGCATGATGCACAATCAAGTATGATGCATGTCCGATTTAAAGAAGCATGGCATGGCAAAAATGCACAAACAATTCTACAAATTAAGTGGAGCACAATATGCAACGGAGTTGCATATTGAAGAAAACACCACATGACTTATTTAGTTCGATCTTGTTTATGTACCCAACAATATTAAATGTTGTTAGCATGGAAAGAGGTGAAGCACAACAAAACCTACCTAACTAGGCAAGTTTAAATGAGGCTGGAACAACAAAACAACAAGTCCGGAAACTCCTCATATGCATATATTAGGTTTGGTACTGTTCTGCCCTAAAATAATTTTAGAGTTGTTAAACTTGCTAGGTGAGTGCATCATGTTAAACTAGGCATTTTTCTACCCCATTTACATATAAAATTTATTAAATTCCGAGTTACGGTTATTTAGTTATGAATTAAACCATTTTAGCATGGCATAGAGCAAAAATTAATCAAACAACATTTTAAACATTTTAAACATAGATGAAAGTTGGATATTATTAAACTAGATGAATTTCTAAGCAAGTTTCATATTAAGTTTGTTTTAATCCGATGCACGGTTCAACAGTTATTAAATGCATGATTCTTAAGGGGTTTTCTGTAAATATGCAGTACTCTGGATAAAAGACAAATTCGTAGAACGGAAAAAAAATGACATGGGCCGAAACTGGCTGGCCTAGCAGGAACAGGAGCTGGGGGCATCTCACCATGCCTCATGGGCTGGTCGGTGGAGGAGGCCCAAGAGGGCCGGCTGGCTTGAGGTCAAGGGCGCGGGCGACGTGGAGAGGGGGCCGGCTCGGAAGGGAATGGGCCTTGAGATCGAGACGGGGCACTGGCAGATCGAGCAATTGGACGCGGTCAACGCACGCGCAGGAACGGGCGAGCTCCTCTGCTCGTCTCTGAAGAAAAACGGCAGCGACAGGTTCAGAGCGACAGCCTTGGCGGCGAGAACGTCTGGGAGCAGAGCTCCAGCGAGCGGGTGAAGGGGCAGCGAGGCGAGGGACTTGGCAGGTCCGAGGCCAGGGCGACAACATCCATGGCGAGGCTCAGCGAGGATGAAGACATCGCAGGAGAGGAGCTCCTCAGGCGATGGCTCTGTTACAAAGGAGACAGAGGTAGTCCGGTGAGAGAGAGAGATAGGAAGGAGGCGACAGAGAAGAGGTGCAGTGACCTGCTGGTGTTGGGGAACTCCGGCGAAAACGAACTGCAGAAGGCGGCCTTGTAGCGCTGGAGCTCGAGGCGAGGGCATCTCCTCGAGGAGGGGGAAGAAGCAGGGCGCGGCGGCGGGGACGGAAGCAGGGCGCGACGCGGTGCTTGTTTCCCTTGCGGGCTCGAGGAAGAAGCAGAGGAGGCAGAGGAACTGGGCGCGGCGGCGCAGTTCGGTTCCTGCAGGGAGGCGAGAACAACGCTGATGTGCTCCACGACCACGGCGGACATGGGACTTGAGGCGCAAGGCGAGGCGGGCTCGAGTAGATCCGGCTGTGGCGCTTGCTCAGGGCTACCAGACGAAGCGAAACGACGGCGGCATCCCGATACTGCTCACAGGAGCAGCGTCGACGAGGAGGAAAGGCCTCGGGTGGACTTGAGGCAGCGGCGGGACTTGATTCCTGCAGAGACATGGGAGAGAGAGGGAGCACGCTATGAGAGAGAGGCAAGGGAGGAAGAAGAACGAGGGAAGGAGGCAGCTCTCTCGATCCCTTCGAGGATCAAAGCAGGAGGAGGGGCGCTCGCTGGTTGGACCGGGATGGATCGCAGCGGAAGCAGGTGATGGTTGGGTGGATCGGGAAGGAAGAGGCAGTCGGCGTTGTGGTTGGTGGAGATCGATGGATTGGTCCAGTGGGGAAAACTAGGTGGAGCTCGGTCTGGCTACGAGGTGGATCTGGGAAGATCCCGAGGGGAGGGGTGAGTGGGTGGCGGCGGCGATGGGACAAGGGGGAGGATTTTTAGGGTTAGGCTAGAGTTTATCTATAATAAAACAAAAGGCTAAGTTTTGGGGCATCGGGACCCTCCGATCTTAATCGGACGGTCTCGGATAAACAGGCTAGGGAGATCAAATAAGAAAACAGAGACGTTTTGTAGATGTTTGGGGATGATCCGGATCCAACGGTGATGACTGCCCGGGTCGGGTCCGGGACATTTTTCGAACACGCGCGAGGGGGAGTTCAATGCACTGTGCAGAGAGGGTTTCGGGGCCTGGCGGTTGGTAGTGAGCTGTGTAGACGGTCTCGAGCTAAGAGAAGAGAAGAGAGAGAGAGGCCCAGCGACTGTTTCCGGAGACCGAAAACGTCCGACGTTAGACCGACTATATTGCCGCTATAGTTTAACGGTTGGGCTATCAAACGAGCTCCGAATGCGATGAAACTTGGCAGGCGACCTACTAACAACATAACAACACCACATGCCAACTTTCATCCCATTCCGAGAACATTTACCGGCCACTTATAAAATAATATTTCGGAGGTGCCGCAGGCGCGTGCAAGTGTGTCTGGGCTCAGAACGGACAACGGACGGAACTGGGGAACCCGGACGGATGCAAGTTTCGAAAACATGATGATGCAATGCACATGATGACATGACAAGATGCAATACGCAAGCAAATGACATGGCAACGACTGCGAATAACTGGAGGACACCTGGCACATCAGTCTCGGGGCGTTACAACACTCCAGCACTACGAGAGGATCTCGTCCCGAGATCTAGAATGGCACCGGAGGGAAAAACGAAAGAGAAAGAGAAGAGGTAAAACTAAGTTGCTTCTTTGACAAACGAGTGAAACCAAAGAACCTTGAAAAGGTTAAGCCATTTCGAGAAAAGAATACAACGGAGATGAACCAAGTTGAAAGAACCTTGTTAGAAAAGAGGAACAAGGAAGAACAGTTTTGGGCAGCACTCCGGTTGAGAAGGGATGCAAGGCTTGATAAGGCGAAAGAACTTGAGCAAAAAGGACAGAACACTCCGGTTAAATGGATAATCACGAAAAGAACATGATCCAAGATGATGAGAGAAAAGAGCAACATCACAATGCCTCCGGTTGAAAGAATCAAAGGTAGATTGTCGGAACAAAAGAGCGGAGAAGAAAATGACAACTTCTACCATAATTGAACTTGGAAAGCATCCTTGCAAGAAAGGGTTGCGCGGGGTTGTTGGGAAAACAACAACGAAGAGGACAAGCTTGTAGTGGGCTTATGGAAAACATCTCTAGAACTTGAGGTGAAATTCTGCCACTAACGAAAACAATATTGGATTGATAAGAACAAGAAGACGAGGAACTTGTTCATCGAAAGGATAAAGAAGAACTTGGTTCCTTTATAAGCATCATAGATAGCAACAAAGCTTAGGAAGGCTTTAGGTGAAATATAACCAAAGGTAACCCCAATGACGAGATTGATGGATTTAAAATATCTCATTCTTAACAACATGTGAATCATGAAACATGAACTCAAATTATCAAGAATGACATAATACCACCTCCAATGATACAAAAGAAAGGATGCACTCCGGATTGCGAGAAGAAGAAAACTTGAAGTATATTTTGGCGGATCATCGCTTCAAGAGATATCTTGAAAAACAATTGAAGAATGAAAAGAATCCTTGACGAACCACCATGAGGAACTCCGTAATAAAAGAATGATCAAACGAAATGGAGGATGAAAAGAATAAGGTTGAAGCCTTGCAATGATTTAGATGAATCTCAATGGTGATGTAATTGCGACAGCTAGGAACTCCGGGAAAAGAAAGATGAGCTATTGAACCCAAAAAAATTTTATGAACCTCCGGAATAGGGAATTAATCACTTGGATGAACAAGAATAAGAATTATGTTACGCGTATCCTTCACCAATTTAGATTGATGACAAGCAACGGATTTGACATACTACTTATTTTCGTAGAAAGGATTAAGATAGATATAGCACAAACTAGAGAAGGTCTTCAACGAACCACCGGTAGAATTGAAACCATGAATGAATTGATACGGAATAGAAATCTTGAATGAACCACCGTAAGAATTGGAAATGAACGAAGTAAAGATAAAGAAACACCGGGAAGAATTTATTAAATGAACGAAGATGCTTGAGAGAATTTAGATACAACTGAAACGAAGAGATCATGCGCTGATTAAAGAATATTGAATGATGCACCGGTGAGATTTTGGGAACGAGAGCTGAAAGCTAAGAATGAACAAGTCTTCTGAAATGATGGGCTCCGGATAATCGAACTGAAAATACCCTTGAATATATCCTGATGGGTGAAAAAAAGATTCTCACAATTGAAAATAATTATGAGAGGATGGCATAAGGCTAGCATCATGAATCTTTGAGCGAACGGATAAGATTGAGGAGAAACTCTTCTTCGGTCTTCAAAAGTTGGAAAGACAATGAGTAACACCACCATGAATTGTTTAGACACTCCGGTAGAATCAAACGCGAAGAGATTGAGCCAACGATGAAAAGAATTCGGTAGATCTTGGAGAAAACATAAGACTTATGATAATTCATTCTTATGTCAAACTTCGAAAAGAAATTTGAGGATAGCTCCGGAAAAATAGAAGAGTCAGGTAAGATCCTGGAAAAAAACCCTGTGGGTTAGGGCCCACTGAAAAAGAAACACCGTTGAATGATTTAAAAGATAGATTGCGCCGGTTGAGTTAAATGACTTGAATGAGATAACATTCTCGAAAAAGTTTGAACGAAAGCAGAGTGGAAACACGAATCTTTGAGATATCTTCAGCACTCCGGAACAATAGAATAGTGAGAGGTGAACGATTAAGAATTGCACCGGCATGAGAAAGCATTGACATGAGGAAAGGGTATGATCAACAAAGCTTGACTTGAAACCACCGAAGAAGAGAATGAGTGACGAATTTGAAGCTCCGTTAGAATCTTCCTGATAATCACCGGATAAGAATATTGAAAGAAAAGAAAGAAGAGACTTCACATGAATAAAAAGGATACTTGATTAAGAAATCTGAGTCCTTGAAGAAAACAAGGGTGGGAGGGTGGGAGAACAAAGGCAACTTGGGATGGATGAAACAAACAACATTGAGAAGAACTAGTAATAGATCTTGCGAATGTTGAAGTGATCGGATCCACTTGAAGAGAAACACCCCGGTTGAAAAGGATTGACGGCACAATCTCGATGATCAAGAAGGATTGGTATTCACATCGAAGTATGAGAACACCGCTTAGACAAGGGATGGAATCAACATTTGACATTGAAGCAACTCGAATACCACAACTCAAAACAAAACAAAGGATTGGCTTGCAGAATAAGCCAGAACAAACATATGATAGAGATTTCGTCCGAAGTTTTCATGGTGGGGCCTACACGGGCTCGATCGTACAACATCATCATGTACAAGGCAGTGCACATGACATACGAAGCATCCCCGAGTCGGCATAGCCAATGACTCTTTAAGACACAACGAGACCACTGTAAAACCGACCGTGAATAGGCGGACCACTAGACGTCGAACCCCAATTTCAAATCATACATCTGTCGGAAAGATATCCTAAGATCTACTTGAATTCCCACTTATAAACTCCCGAAATTTTCCGGTTATGCAATCAGGTGTTGGGGATACAGGGGAAGCATAATATCTCACCCAAATCTAGCAAATCCTACATCCAGTTGTATCCATCCTTCAACACATAACCAAGAAACCTTCAGAAATCATCTACCTCAACCTTCGAAAAGCATACGTTATACAAGTTATGGCAATACTCCCGAACTCCCGCCTCAGTACTGGGTGGCGTCGAGGTTATCTCACCAACGAACTGCATAAAAGAGATTTTCGATGTCGGCGTACTAAACTCAGGTATTCCAGAACTGCAACGATAAAATTATGATGACAACACCTCAGAGCTCAACTCCCCGGGACACTTCCACAAAACCCCTGATAGGAGGCACCAAGACAATGTTCTCATCATAAAACCATCGGAACGATTCCAAGATACCCGCGTGATCCTAAATTTTTTTTTAGTGAAATTTGAGAAGAGAAGAGTCAAAACTCTACGTCAGGATGCCTTACCAGAGCGATGAAGAGACTGAGGAGTAAAAAGAATTCCTAAACTCTCCGTTATATAATTCCTAAATGACTCAAAACATTTTTCTAAACACAACTCGGCCGCTAAAAACGATCAAGCAATGGGGCTCCTAAGGTCGGGGAAGGCTCTGATTACCAACCTGTAACACCCTCGATGTGACTATATCTCCCACGTGTCGAGGCACGACTTAGAGGCATAATCGCATTGAAGGCATATGTCGCAAGTTAGGCAATCTTCACAACATCCCATGTAATATAGATAATAAAAGGGGAGATAACATAGTTGGCTTACACTCGCCACGTCAATCAAGTACATAAATAACATTACATAATTCAAACACTCATGGCCCGACTACAGCGCCAAAATAAAAGATAACCCAACAAGCGACACGGTCCCGATCACCCCCAACTGGGCACCACTACTGATCATCAGGAAAGGAAACATAGTAACGTTGAGAGTCTTCGTCGAACTCCCACTTGAGCTCAAACGCGTCTCCTGGAGCGGAATCATCAGGCCCTGCACCTGGTGTAATAGTAATCTGTGAGCCACAGGGACTCAGCAATCTCGCACCCTCGCGATCAAGACTATTTAAGCTTATAGGTAAGGCAAGGTAAAATATGTGGAGCTGCAGCAAGCGACTATCATATATGGTGGCTAACTTATTCGCAAAAGAGAGCGAGAAGAGGAGGCAAAGCGCGAGCGAGAATCTAGAGAACAACCTGCGCAAACATTACTCCAACACCGTGTCCACCTCACGGACTCCGCCGAGAAGAGGCCATCACGGTAACACACTCAGTTGATTCATTTTAAATTAAGTTAAGGTTCAAGTTATCTACAACCGGACATTAACAAATTCCCATCCGCCCATAACCGCGGGCACGGATTTCGAAAGTTCAAATCCCTGCAGGGGTGTCCCAACTTAGCCCATCACAAGCTCTCACGGTCAACGAAGGATATTCCTTCTAGCGGGAAGACCCGATCAGACTCGGAATCCCGGTTACAAGACATCCTCGACAATGGTAAAACAAGTCCAGCAAGACCGCCCGATGCGCCGACATCCTGATAGGAGCTGCACATATCTCGTTCTCAGGGCAACACCAGATGAACACTACGTATAGCTAAAACCAGCCCTCAAGTTTTCCCGAGGTGGCGCCGCAAGTGGCTCTGTTTCGGACCAACACTTAGACAAGCACTGGCCTGGGGGGGGGGGGTTAAAATAAAGATGACCCTTGGGCTGGCCTAACCCAAGGGAAAAAGAGGCTAGGTGGCGAATGGTAAAACCAAGGTTGGGCCTTGCTGGAGGAGTTTTATTCAAAGCGAACTGTCAAGGAGTTCCCATTATAACCCAACCGCGTAAGGAACGCAAAATTCGGGAACATAACACCGATATGACGGGAACTAGGGCGGCAAGAGTGGAACAAAACACTAGGCATAAGGCCGAGCCTTCCACCCTTTACCAAGTATATAGATGCATTAATTAAATAAGATATATTGTGATATCCCAACAAGTAAACATGTTCCAATAAGGAAAAACATCTCCATGTTCCAACAAGGAACAAACTTCAATCTTCACCTGCAAGTAACAACGCTATAAGAGGGGCTGAGCAAAGCGGTAACATAGCCAAACAACGGTTTGCTAGGACAAGGTGGGTTAGAGGCTTGGTTCAACAATATGGGAGGCATGATAAGCAAGTGGTAGGTATCGTAGCATAGGCATAGCAAAAGAGCGAGCATCTAGCAAGCAAAGATAGAAGTGATTTCGAGGGTATGGTCATCTTGCCTGAGATCCCACAAGGAAGAAGAACGAGTCCATGAAGAAGACAAACGGACGTAGACGAACGGGTCCTCACAAACGCGACGTTATCGGAACCAACCCGAAGAAGCAACACCGGAAAGAAGCACACAACATAGTAAACAACCAATACATGAACATGGCATGATGCACAATCAAGTATGATGCATGTCCGGTTTAAAGAAGCATGGCATGGCAAAAATGCACAAACAATTCTAAAAATTAAGTGGAGCACAATATGCAACGGAGTTGCATATTGAAGAAAACACCACATGACTTATTTAGTTCGATCTTGTTTATGTACCCAACAATATTAAATGTTGTTAGCATGGCAAGAGGTGAAGCACAACAAAACCTACCTAACTAGGCAAGTTTAAATGAGGCCGGAACAACAAAACAACAAGTCCAGAAACTCCTCATATGCATATATTAGGTTTGGTACTGTTCTGCCCTAAACATAATTTTAGAGTTGTTAAACTTGCTAGGTGAGTGCATGATGTTAAACTAGGCATTTTTCTACCCCATTTACATATAAAATTTATTAAATTCCGAGTTACGGTTATTTAGTTATGAATTAAATCATTTTAGCATGGCATAGAGCAAAAATTAATCAAACAACATTGTAAACATTTTAAACATAGATGAAAGTTGGATATTATTAAACTAGATGAATTTCTAAGCAAGTTTCATATTAAGTTCGTTTTAATTCGATGAACGGTTCAACAGTTATTAAATGCGTGATTCTTAAGGGGTTTTCTGTAAATATGCAGTACTCTGGATAAAAGGCAAATTCGTAGAACGGAAAAAAATGACATGGGCCGAAACTGGCTGGCCTAGCAGGAACAGGAGCTGGGGGCATCTCACCATGCCTCATGGGCTGGTCGGTGGAGGAGGCCCAAGAGGGCCGGCTGGCTTGAGGCCAAGGGCGCGGGCGACATGGAGAGGGGGCCGGCTCGGAAGGGAATGGGCCTTGAGATCGAGACGGGGCACTGGCAGATCGAGCAATTGGACGCGGTCAACGCACACGCAGGAATGGGCGAGCTCCTCTGCTCGTCTCTGAAGAAAGACGGCAGCGACAGGTTCAGAGCGACAGCCTTGGCGGCGAGAACGTCTAGGAGCAGAGCTGCGGCGAGCGGGCGAAGGGGCGGTGAGGCGAGGGACTTGGCAGGTCCGAGGCCAGGGCGGCAACATCCATGGCGAGGCTCGGTGAGGATGAAGACGTCACAGGAGAGGAGCTCCTCAGGCGATGGCTCTGTTACAGAGGAGACAAAGGGAGTCCGGTGAGAGAGAGATAGGAAGGAGGCGACGGAGAAGAGGTGCGGTGACCTGCTGGTGTTGGGGAACTCCGGCGAAAACGAACTGCAGAAGGCGGCCTTGTAGCACTGGAGCTCGAGGCGAGGGCATCTCCTCGAGGAGGGGGAAGAAGCAGGGCGCGGCGGCGGGGATGGAAGCAGGGCGCGACGCGGTGCTTGTTTCCCTTGCGGGCTCGAGGAAGAAGCAGAGGAGGCAGAGGAATTGGGCACGGCGACGCAGTTCGGTTCCTGCAGGGAGGTGAGAACAACGCTGATGTGCTCCACGACCACGGCAGACGCGGGACTTGAGGCGCAAGGCGAGGCGGGCTCGAGCAGATCCGGCTGTGGCGCTTGCTCGGGGCTACCAGACGAAGCGAAACAACGGCGGCGGCCCGGTACTGCTCACCGGAGCAGCGTCAGCGAGGAGGAAAGGCCTCGGGTGGACTTGAGGCAGCGGCGGTACTTGATTCCTGCAGAGATATGGGAGAGAGAGGGAGCATGCTGTGAGAGAGAGGCAAGGGAGGAAGAAGAATGAGGGAAGGAGGCAGCTCTCTCGATCCCTTCGAGGATCAAAGCAGGAGGAGGGGCACTCGCTGGTTGGACCGGGATGGATCGCAGCGGAAGCAGGTGATGGTTGGGTGGATTGGGAAGGAAGAGGCAGTCGACGTTGTGGTTGGTGGAGATCGATGGATTGGTCCAGTGGGGAAAACTAGGTGGAGCTCGGTCTGGCTACGAGGTGGATCTGGGAAGATCCCGAGGGGAGGGGTGAGTGGGTGGCGGCGGCGCGATGGGACAAGGGGGAGGATTTTTAGGGTTAGGCTAGAGTTTATCTATAATATAGCAAAAGGCTAAGTTTTGGGGCATCGGGACCCTCCGATCTTAATCGGACGGTCTCGGATAAACATGCTAGGGAGATCAAATAAGAAAATGGAGACGTTTTGTAGACGTTTGGGGATGATCCGGATCCAACGATGACGACTGCCCGGGTCGGGTCCGGGACAGTTTTCGGACGCGCGCGAGGGGGAGTTCGATGCACTGTGCAGAGAGGGTTTCGGGGTCTGGCGGTTGGTAGTGAGCTGTGTAGACGGTCTCGAGCTGAGAGAAGAGAAGAGAGAGAGGCCCGGCGACTGTTTTCGGAGACCGAAAACGTCCGACGTTAGACCGGCTATATTGCCGCTATAGTTTAACGGTTGGGCTATCAAACGAGCTCCGAATGCGATGAAACTTGGCAGGCGACCTACTAACAACATAACAACACCACATGCCAACTTTCATCCCATTCCGACAACATTTACCGGCCACTTATAAAATAATATTTCGGAGGTGCCACAGGCGCGTGCAAGTGTGTCTGGGCTCAGAACGGACAACGGACGGAACTGGGGAACCCGGATGGATGCAACTTTCCAAAACATGATGATGCAATGCACATGATGACATGACAAGATGCAACACGCAAGCAAATGACAGGGCAACGACTGCGAATAACTGGAGGACACCTGGCACATCAGTCTCGGGGCGTTACATAAAAATAATAATACTTCAAGCATACTAACTAAGCAATCATGTCTTCTCAAAATAACACGGCCAAAGAAAGTTATCCCTACAAAATCATATAGTCTGGCTATGCTCTGTTTTCACCACACAAAGTATTTAAATCATGCACAACCCCGATGACAAGCCAAGCAATTGTTTCATACTTTTGGTGTTCTCAAACTTTTTCAATCTTCACGCAATATATGAGTGTGAGCCATGGACAAAGCACTATAGGTGGAATAGAATGGTTGTTGTGGAGAAGACAAAAAGGAGAAGATAGTCTCACATCAACTAGGCGTATCAACGGGCTATGGAGATGCCCATTAATAGATATCACTGTGAGTGAGTAGGGATTGCCATGCAACAGATGCACGAGAGCTATAAGTATATGAAAGCTCAACAAAAGAAACTAAGTGGGGGTGCGTCCAACTTGCTTGCTCATGAAGACCTAGGGCATTTTGAGGAAGCCCATGATTGGAATATACAAGCCAAGTTCTATAATGAAAAATTCCCACTAGTATATGAAAGTGATATCATAGGAGACTCTCTATCATGAAGATCATGGTGCTACTTTGAAGCACAAGTGTGGAAAAAGGATAGTAACATTGTCCCTTCTCTCATTTTCTCTCATTTTCTTTTTTTCTTTGGGCCTTCTTTCTTTTCTTTTTTGTCCTATTTTCTTCTTTTTTTTGTCCGGAGTCTCATCCCGACTTGTGGGGGAATCATAGTCTCCATCATCCTTTCCTCACTTGGGACAATGCTCTAATAATGATGATCATCACACTTTATTTACTTACAACTCAAGAATTACAACTCGATACTTAGAACAAGATATGACTCTATGTGAATGCCTCCGACGGTGTACCGAGATGTGCAATGATGCATGAGTGACATGTATGAAGAATTATGAATGGTGGCTTTGCCACAAATACGATCTCAACTACATGTTCATGCAAGCAATATGACAATGATGAAGCGTGTCATAATAACGGAACGATAGAAAGTTGCATGACAATATATCTCGGAATGGCTATGGAAATGCCATAATAGGTAGGTATGGTGGCTGTTTTGAGGAAGGTATATGGTGGGTTTATGGTACCGGCGAAAGTTGCGCGATACTAGAGAGGCTAGCAATGGTGGAAGGATGAGAGTGCGTATAATCCATGGACTCAACATTAGTCATAAAGAACTCACATACTTATTGCAAAAATCTACAAGTTATCAAAGCAAAGTATTACATGCATGCTCCTAGGGGGATATATTGGTAGGAAAAGACCATCGCTCGTTCTCGACCGCCACTCATAAGGAAGACAATCAATAAATAAATCATGCTCCGACTTCATCACATAACGGTTCACCATACGTGCATGCTACGGGAATTACAAACTTCAACACAAGTATTTCTCAAATTCACAACTACTCAACTAGCATGACTCTAATATCACCATCTCCATATCTCAAAACAATTATCAAGTATCAAACTTCTCATAGTATTTAATGCACTTGTATGAAAGTTTTTATATTAAAGCAAATTTCCATGTTGTTCTAAAGGACTCTCGAAGTAATATAAGTGAAGCATGAGTGATCAATTATTTCTATAAAATAAAACCACCACCGTGCTCTAAAGGATATAAGTGAAGAACTACAGCAAAAACTATATAGCTCAAAAGATATAAGTGAAGCACATAGAGTATTCTAATAAATTTCAAATCATGTGAGTCTCTCTCAAAATGTGTGTACATCAAGGATGATTGTGGTAAACTAAAAATCAAAGACTCAAATCATACAAGACGCTCCAAGCAAAACACATATCATGTGGTGAATAAAAATATAGCTCGAAGTAAAGTTACCGATAGACGAAGACGAAAGAGGGGATGCCTTCTAGGGCATACCCAAGATTAGGATTTTTGGTGTCCTTTAGTTTTACCTTGGGGTGCCATGGGCATCCCCAATATTAGGCTCTTGCCACTCCTTGTTCCATAATCCATCAAATCTTTACCCAAAACTTGAAAACTTCACAACACAAAACTTAAATAGGAAATCTCGTGAGCTTTGTTAGCGAAAGAAAACAAAACACCACTTCAAGGTACTGTAATGAACTCATTATTGATTTCTATTGGTGTCAAACCTACTATATTCCAACTTCTATATGGTTTATAAAATCTTTTACTAGCCATAGATTCATCAAAATAAGCAAACAACACACGAAAAACAGAATCTGTCAAAAACAGAACAGTCTGTAGTAATCTGTAGCTAACGCAAACTTATGGAACCCCAAAAATTCTAAAATAAATTACTGGACGTGAGGAATTTATCTATTAATCATCTAAGAATTAACTAAATATCACTTTCCAAATAAAAAAGGCAGCAATTCTCGTGAGCGCTAAAGTTTCTGTTTTTTACAGCAAGATCAAAAAGACTTTCCCCAAGTCTTACAACGGTTCTACTTGGCACAAACACTAATTAAACACAAAATACACAACCAAGAAAGTGGCTAGGTAAATTATTTATAGAATAATAGCAAGGAAAATATATTGGGTTGTCTCCCAACAAGCGCTTTTGTTTAAAGCCTTTTAGCTAGGCATTGATAATTTTAATGATGCTCACATGAAAGACAAGAATTGAAGCACAAAGAGAGCATCATAAAACATGTGACAAACACACTTAAGTCTAACATGCTTCCTATGAATAGGCATCTTAAAGGCAAACAAATTATCAAGGCAAGCAAAAACTAGCACATGCAAGGAAGCGGAAAGAAACAATAGCAATCTCAACATAACGAGAGGTAATTTAGTAACATGAAAATTTCTACAACCATATTTTCCTCTCTCATAATAATTACATGTAGGATAATAAGCAAATTCAACAATATAGCTATCACAAAACATATTATTAACACGATCCACATGTATGCAAAGTTGACACTCTTCCAAAATAGTGGGATTAACATTAACTAAAGTCATGACCTCTCCAAACCCACTTTTATCAAAAACTTCATAAGATTGAATATTATCCAAATATGTGGGATCTAAAGTTGACACTCTTCCAAACCCACTTTCATTATAATTGCAAACATTATTATCAATCTCAAATTCATTATGGGGCTTAAATAAAATTTCAAGATTGTAAGAAGAATCACCCCAATCATGATCATTACAACAAGTAGTGGACTTAGCAAAACTAGAATCCCCAAGCTTAGGGTTTTGCATATTATTATCACAATTGAAATTAATAGAATTTATAATATCATCATTACAATCATGCTTTTTATTCAAAGATCTATCATGAATCACTTCATAAAGTACTTCATCGCAATTTTCAGATTCACGAATTTCAAGCAAAACTTCATAAAGATAATCTAGTGCACAAAACTCACTAGCAATTGGTTCATCATAATTGGATCTCTTAAAAATATTAGCAAGCGGATGCAGATCCATAGATCTTAGGTTCTCTGTTTAGCAATAAATAAACAACTATTCCAACCAAGCGAGCAAACAAGCCAAGTAAAACATCAAAGCAAATGGAAAGACGAATAGAAGAAGGGCAAATAAACCGGCAAGGGTGAAGTGGGGGAGAGGAAAACGAGAGGCAAATGGCAAATAATGTAATGCGAAGGATAAGAGTTTGTGATGGGTACTTGGTATTGTCGTGGCTCTAAGGCTGACAGTAGAATAGGGGGGTAGGAATGTAGAGGCAAGATCCTAGCTATGGAGGAGTTGTACACACAAGTTTACGAGTTCAGGCCCTTCTCGGAGGAAGTAACAGCCCTATGTCTCGGAGCCCAGAGGCGGCCGACTGAATATATGTGTGTGAATTACAGAAAGTGCAAACCCTTGTCCCAGAGGAGGGGGGTGGCTTATATAGAGTGCGCCAGGACCCCAGCTCCCCTCTGTTACACAAGGTTCAATGAACATAAAGGAGGGGCATTACTGGTAACGTCTGCAGTAAAGTGTTGTAAATGCCCATAAAGCTATGGTTTAAGTCCCGACCGTTGCAGAGTGGAGGGTCTCTCATCTTCTGGTGGTCGAGTGTCTTCAAGGTGGTCGAGTGAGCACATCTTCGTGGTCGAGTGGATGATGGTTTCTCTTCGACTGCTTCTGACTCTTTCTAGAGATGTCCTTGGGGAGGGTATGTTGGACAGATCCATGACCCTACCCTAGGTATTAGCCCCCGAATGGATCGGGGTTTGAGTGAGGAAGGAGTTGGGAATACTTCCGACCTATTCTTTGTGCTACGAGTATATCTTGTTCTGGAACAATGAGTTGAGGTGACGACGTCGACTCCTTTCTCAGTCGCCTTGGTCCATTCTTGGTTTTTGTCGAGTGAATTTTCACGGTAGAATTCCGAATGATGATGTAGAGGATGTTTGTCTTCAGTCTGACAGGTTGCTCTGCTCTCCGCGGATCTCGCGGGATTCAAATTTTGGGAAGTGCGCCAGATGGACGGAACCGAGGTTATCGGGACGGATTAGGTAAGTCTCCTCGATCCCCGTGCCACCTTTTTCGCCACGTACTGCGCGCGCGACTGTTGCGGGATTTGTTTAGATCGTCTGGGTCCACCAGTCAGTCACTCGGTGTACGACCTTATAAAAGGCCCCGGACCAGGCCTCTGCCCCGCGTGCTCCCATTCTCTCTTCTTCTTCTCCCGATCTCTCCGCCATGCTCGCTTCCGCCCTCGTCGCCGAACCTTTGCTCGAGCTCGACCCGTCGCCATGGGGAAGGAGAGGACGGTGGTGCTGGAACGCGCGAAGAAGGCGACCGCGAAGGCGAAGGGCAAGCGGACCAGCCGGGGCAGATCCTCGTCGAGATCTGGCCTGCCAGCGGGCTGGATCCAGGGCGACTGGATCCGCTCGACAATCACCCAGGATGACCTCGATGACCTGGTGGAGGGGGGACTGATCCCCCACAAGTCGGCATGGCTCCCGGGGAACGAAACCGAGCCGCAGCCAAGGGAGGGTGAGTGTGTTCTCCTCGCCACCCACGCAGATCGCGGATTCTCACTGCCTCCCCATCCTTTCTTCCGGGGTTTTTTGAACTTCTTTGGGGCTCAGCTCCACCATTTCACTCCAAACACCATAGTCTATCTGGCTGCTTTCGTGTCAATGTGTGAAAACTTCTCGGGCCGTCGACCACACTGGGGGCTTTTCAAACACATCTTCACCTGCCGCTCCCAGTCGGTCAAAAAGGCCAAATCAAGTGACGAGAAGACACAAGTGATCCAGATGTGCGGGGGTCTGGGGATCCAGATGAGGAGCAAGAGTACCTTCCCAGCCATGATCCTCCCCGACTCGGTCCGAGGCTGGCAGCCGACTTGGTTCTACTGCAAAGATCAGCCGACCCCGGGTCAGTCGATTGGACTTCCTGCCTTTTCCTTGGCTCGAGTGGAGAAGCCCCCCTGAAGGTAGTTCCAGAAGAGAAGGCGCATGTCAAGGTGCTGGTCGAGCGGGTTGTCCAACTTGTCCGCGACGGGGTGACCGGGATGGACCTGCTGGAGGTCTTTCTCGGTCGACGCATCCAACCGCTTCAGGTGCGTGATCATCTGATGTGTATGTACTCTGGGATCGAGGATTCCACTCGGATCCACCCGGAGGATGTCAGCGAGAATACCTTGGAGAAGTGGTTGATGGGGATCACCAGCAACAAAGACAACCCTCGGGGGTCTAGGAGGGTGATTCCATTCGACAACTCGCACAATCCGGAGCAGGTATAATTATGTTTTATCAAGTATCTTTCCGATTCATCGTGTGATATCTTGTTTGTGGTCGACTGAATTTCCTTTGATCGTTGTCCTTTCAGGCCCTCATCGACATGTACTCAATGCCCAATGGAGTGCAGGACCAAGACGCCGAGGAAGAAGTGAGCGGGGGCGAGAGCGGCGAGGAGCATTCGGATGCCGAGGAGGACAAGGAGTGACGAATCGACTGATGACGAAGAGGTCGACTCGCCTCCTCATAGGGAGAGGAGATCCAAACACGCTCACGACCCGGCGAGCGCTCCGGACTTGGTGGCCACGCCGATTGGCCAGTCTTCGAAGCGTCCCAGGACGTCTTCCCCAACGCCGACTGAGAAGGTTCCAAAGCAATCCAAAGTTGCGCCGCCTCCAGCGCCAAAAGCGCCGAAAGCCACGTCCTCCAAACTGCCAAAAGCTTTGGCCAGGATCAAAGTGACTGTTCCTACTATCTCCGGGTAACCATCTGACTTGTCCTTTTCGTCGACTCGATTAACTGGACGTAACCGATTGAATGCGGGTCTTTGCAGTGCTGCTACGTCAGGAACCTCTTCTTTCCAGTAGTGGGATGAGGAAATGGAAGATGCGGTAACCTCCAACCCAGGTATAAACTCTTGCGATTTTGTTCTTGATTGTTTGGTCGATTGCGTTCGAGTGGCTCACTTGGGGTCGAATGATCTGCCTTGCAGCTCCACCCAACATCATCGATCTTCCAGATGATGATGAAGATGTGGCTCTTAAGCCCAGGAAGAGCAAGAAGGTAACAGCTGGTAGGATGTCTCGGCAAGAACCCACTACGACACCTCTCGTCCATCAACCTGAAGACGCAGGCAGGGCCTCTGTGACCTTCGTTGCACCCTTGTCGAGTGAGCACCCCACACCACCGACTGCGCCTGTGATTCCTTCAGTCGTCCAACTCCACACCACGGAGCTCCGAGCGGCCGCACCTGGGTCGATTGCTCACTTTTTCACCAGCTATCCCGTCCTGAACAACCAGTCGGAAGCAGCTACGGAAGCCATCCGACAGGCTGACATGATGATGGAGCGGGTGAAGACGGTGCATGAGAACAGCCAAGCTGCCTACGACGCCAGTGCTGCCCTTCGGGCCAATGTCCAAGTGAGTATACTTTCCGACTGTTTTTGCTCTGTGAGGAAGTGTTACTTGAAAAAAATCTTCTTCTGTTGTTTGTGTCGTATTAGAGCACCCACTAGGTGTTTTGTTGTTTTTGGTAGTTTCGATCTTCCACTCGGTCTGGGCGAGTGGGATCTGAACCGGTTGGGGCACGCTAAGTGCACCCACTGGGTGTAGTCCCCGAGACCACGGTCGACTACTGGCAGTCGACTGGGGTCTGAGTTCTTCTTTCTTTTTTCTTTTTTACTCCTTACACTCGACTCCGGCGGGCCGGTCGAGTAGGATCCGAACCGGTGGGGGCACGCCAAGTGCACCCACTGGGTGTAGTCCCCGAGACCGCGGTCGACTGCTGGCAGTCGACTGGGGTCTGACAGCTTTTTTTTGGGTTCGTACGGACCGGTCGAGTTGAGTCTTAGTCAGCGGGGGCACGCCAAGTGCACCCGCTGGGTGTATCCCCTGAGACCGCAGTCGACTGTGTGCAGTCGGCTGAGGTCTAAGCGAACTTCTTTAGGTTTTATTCACTCAGAAGTAAACAACCTTTGATCTTATCGACTGATCCATCTTTTGCCTTCTGCAGAAGTCTTGTACTCTTATTTCTAAGTTTGCTGAACTTGAGGAGAAGCAGAGGCAACTCAACCTCTACTTGGAATTAGACCAGCAGAATCTGAAGAAATCTCAAGACGAAGCCGCTGGTATGGAAGGTAACTGATTGTCGACTGACTTTCAGTATATTTCTTTGATCTCTTCTTTGATTCGACTGTTTCTTTTGCAGAGAAAATGAAATTGGCTCTAGAGAAGAAGGACCCGGACCTCGCCGCCGCGCAAAAAGCAGCCCAAGACAAAACTGCTCTCGCAGACCAGAAGCTTGCTTCAATCGGAACGCTGGAAGGAGAGGTGAACAAATTGAAATCTTGTCTTAATGAAGCTAACCGTGAGGTGACTAGTCTGAAGAAGGACAAGGTCATCCTGAATGAAAAGTTGGAGTCTACAATCCGCAAGAGGAATGACACAGAAGATTATCTGAGGACTGTTGCCAAGAAGCTTTATCTCACGCTGGAAGGTATTTCTTTTAATCCGGCTGTGTTGATGCTTGAGATCGGATCTTGCTCGGTCGATTGACTAATTTTTGGCTGCAGAATTCTACCAAGACTTCGACGAGGAAACTAGAAGGGTCGAGACGGGTCTAGACCCTATCGCTTCTCCAGTCTGCGACGAAACTGCGATAAACGTGCTCCGACCGGAGTCCCGTATCGCCAGCGCCACAAGCTACCTCGCGCGCCTGAAGGAGGTAGTCTCTCGAATCGACTCCTCGCTTTGGCCCGGGGCGACGCTTCAGAATGACCTAGAATCCCTAATGACTCGACTGAACGAGATCCCTGACCGAGTGCAAGAATGGAAGAAATCCTCCGCCCGGTGTGGTGCTGACGTGCCGTTGTCCTTGGTGCGAGTCCATTGCAAGGAGGCTCGTGAAGACAAGCTGGCTCCGATCAAAGTCGCTAACACCAAAAGCATGACTTCCAGTCCTTCATGGGGACTTTCATTGCTGCCGCCACTCGGATCGCTGATGGGATCGACCTGGACTCATTCGTGGAGCCTGCCAGCCCTCCTCCGGCCGAGTGAACAAACTTATGAAACTTGAATCCGCTTTAAATTTGCCTCGGAATGCGGAGTGATTGCTGTAACCGTTGAACTCCTTTGGGCTTGATGCCCGAGTACTTTCGATTTGCTGCTTGGAACTTTTAGGATTTATTTGAATTTGGTTTATTTCTGAATGTGCTTGTGTTTTCCTTCGAATGGACTTTGCTCACTGCTTGGAATAGTCTTTGTGCTGGAGACGCAGCTCTGAGGTGGCGGCTCCAGTCGACCTGCGCTTCGTCGTCCTTGCGGATAGGGATGGAGCGGACGTTGTACTTGTGTCGTAGCTCCGAAGGATAAGGTTGCAGTCGACCTGCACCTCGTCGTCCTTGCGGATAGGGATGGAGCGGACGTCGTGCTTGTGCGTAGCTCCGCAGGAAAAGGTTGCAGTCGACCTGCACCTCATCGTCCTTGCGGATAGAGGTATGTTTCGGACTTAGGCGATTACTGGGCTGCAGCTAAGCCCCCGAGTGGGAGGGTTGCTCTCCACTCGGTAGGATTTTTTCAAACTTAGGCGAATACTGGACTGCATCTAAGTCTCTTTGTGAGAGAACTTAGGCGAGTACTGGACTGCAGCTAAGCCCCCGAGTGAGAGGATTGCTCTCCCCTCGATAGGATTTTTTCAAACTTAGGCGAGTACTGGACTGCAGCTAAGTCTCCTAGTGAGAGAACTTAGGCGAGTACGGGACTGCAGCTAAGCCCCCCGAGTGGGAGGATTGCTCTCCACTCGGTAGGATTTTTTCAAACTTAGGCGA
>NC_041386.1:499014546-499060819 GCF_002162155.2 Triticum dicoccoides | reverse complement strand
ACTGCAGCTAAGCCCCCGAGTGGGAGGATTGCTCTCCACTCGGTAGGATTTTTTCAAACTTAGGCGAGTACTGGACTGCAGCTAAGTCTCCTAGTGAGAGAACTTAGGCGAGTACTGGACTGCAGCTAAGCCCCCGAGTGGGAGGATTTCTCTCCACTCGGTAGGATTTTTTCAAACTTAGGCGAGTACTGGACTACAACTAAGTCTCCTAGTGAGAGAACTTAGGCGAGTACTGGACTGCAGCTAAGCCCCCGAGTGGGAGGATTACTCTCCACTCGGTAGGATTTTTCCTTTCGGACTTAGGCGAAACAGATTCGCGACTAAGCCCACCCACTAGGGTATTTCAGAAGTAAATAAGAACACAACAATTGAATGATAGGACCATAAGCTCTTGTCTTTGATAAACAAATTACAAAGGTGTTTCTTACTACATTTTATTCGAACGAGTGCTTAAGTATAAAAGGGGCGGATCAGCTCCGCGTTCCATGCCCGTGGCTCGTCTTTCTGATGCTCAATACTGTAAAGATGGTATGCTCCGTTGTGGAGAACTTTGGTGATGATGAAGGGGCCCTCCCAAGTTGGGGCAATATTGTGTGGTTTCTGTTGATCCACTCGAAGAACCAGGTCTCCTTCTTGAAAGGCCGAACCCCTCACATTTCTGGTGTGGAATCAACACAAGTCTTCTGATAAATGGTCGAGCGGATCAAGGCCATCTCTCTTTCCTCCTCTAAGAGATCGACTAAATCTTGCCGGGCCTGCTCTGCTTCCTCTTCAGAGAAGAGCTCAACTCGGGGTGCATTATGGAGCAGGTCACTTGGCAGAACAGCTTCGGCTCCATAGACTAAGAAGAAAGGAGTTTGTCCGGTCGACCGATTAGGAGTTGTCCTTAAACCCCATAGAACTGACGGAAGTTCATCAACCCAAGCCCCTGCTGCGTGTTTGAGATCACGCATCAGTCGGGGTTTCAGTCCTTGAGAATTAGGCCATTGGCTCTTTCTGCTTGTCCGTTCGACTGCGGGTGAGCGACAGAAGCATAGTCGACCCGAGTGCCCTGAGAGGCGCAGAAAGCTCTGAACTCATCGGAATCGAAGTTCGATCTGTTGTTCGTGATGATGCTGTGTTGGACTCCATATCTGAATGTCAATTCTCTGATAAAACTGACAGCGGTGCTAGCATCAAGGTTCTTGATAGGTTTAGCTTCGATCCATTTGGTAAACTTGTCGACTGCGACGAGCACATGAGTGAAGCCGCTCCTACCAGTTCTCAGAGGTCCAACCATATCCAGTCCCCAAACAGCAAAGGGCCAGATGAGGGGGATGGTCTTCAGGGTTGACGCTGGCTTGTGAGACATGTCAGAGTAAAACTGGCAGCCTTCACATCTGTCAACTATATCTTTCACCATTTTATTTGCTCGTGCCCAATAGAATCCAGCTCGGTATGCTTTAGCCACGATGGCCCGACAGGACGCATGATGACCACAGGTCCCCGAGTGGATGTCATTGAGGATCATTCGACCTTCTTCTGGTGTTATGCATTTCTGACCGACTCCAGTCATGCTTTCCCTGAACAGTTGCCCTCTTATCATAGTAAAGGCCTTGGATCGACGGACGATCTGTCGAGCCTCTTCTTCATCCTCTGGGAGTTCTTTCCTGAGGATATACGCAATGTAGGGCACCGTCCAGTTGGGAGTAATGGCCAGAACCTCCATGATCAGGTCGACCACGGCTGGGACCTCGACTTCAGTCGGATCTGTGGCGCTCTTAGGTTGCGGGGGCTCTTCAGTAAAAGGATCTTCCTGAACTGTCGGCGAGTGAATATGCTCCAAAAACACATTGCTGGGAATGGCTTCTCTCTTGGAACTATCTTTGCCAAATCGTCGGCTGCTTGATTGTTCAGTCAGGGTATGTGGTGGAGTTCTAACCCCTCAAACTTGTTCTCAAGCTTTCTCACCGCGTTGCAGTAACCAATCATGGCTGGGCTTCTGACGTCCCACTCCTTCATCACTTGATTAACTACCAAATCGGAGTCACCATAGACCATGAGGCGATGGACGCCGAGTGAGATGGCCATGCGCAACCCATACAGGAGTGCTTCATATTTTGCTTCATTGTTGGAGGAATCGAAGTGAATCTGGAGGACATATCTGAGCTTGTCTCCTCGGGGGGATACCAGAACTACTCCAGCACCAGAACCGTTCAGCATCTTGGATCCGTCAAAGAACATGGTCCAGTGCTCAGAGTGAACTTGAGTCGGCAGTTGCTATTCGATCCACTCGACGAGGAAATCTGCTATTGCTTGGGACTTGATAGCTTTCTTTGCCTCAAATTTGATATCTAAGGGAAGGAGTTCAATCGCCCATTTGGCCACTCGACCAGTTGCATCTCTGATGTGCAGAATCTCTGACAATGGAGCGTCGTTGACGGCTATAACAGAGTGATCCGAGAAATAGTGTGCAACCTTCTTCGTGGTCATGTAAATCCCATAGACAAGCTTCTGATAATGAGGATATCTCTGCTTTGACGGGGTCAGGACTTCAGAAATATAATAAACTAGGCGTTGAACCTTATAAGCTTTTCCTTCTTTTTTCCGCTCGACCGTAAGTACTGTACTGACGACTTGTCCAGTGGCTGCTATATAAAGCATTAGAGGCTCTTTGCTGATTGGAGCAGCAAGCACCGGTTGGGTGGAAAGCAGGGCTTTTAGCTCTGCAAATGCCGCATCAGCTTCTGGGGTCCACTCGAACTTGTCTGATTTCTTCATCAGTCGGTAAAGAGGCAGCGCCTTTTCACCGAGGAGAGAAATGAATCGACTTAGGGCGGCCAAGCAACCAGTAAGCTTCTAGACATCATGCACACGCACAGGGCGTTTCATTCGGAGTATAGCGCCTACTTTCTCTGGGTTAGCATTGATTCCTCATTCGGAAACAAGAAAACCGAGTAACTTCCCGCCTGGAACTCCAAACGTGCACTTTGATGGATTGAGCTTGATATCATACCTTCTAAGGTTGGCAAAGGTTTCAGCAAGGTCAGTCAGTAGGTCAGAACCTTTACATGACTTGACCATAATGTCATCCATGTATGCTTCCACATTCCGACTGATCTGAGTGAGCAGGCACTTCTGAATCATCCGCATGAATGTGGCTCCGGCGTTCTTCAAACCGAATGGCATTGTGACATAACAAAAGCACCCAAACGGGGTGATAAAAGCTGTCTTTATTTCGTCGGGTCCGTACAGACGGATCTGGTGGTACCCGGAGTAGGCATCCAAAAAGGACAAGCGCTCGCACCCTGCAGTCGAGTCGACTATCTGATCGATGTGAGGGAGAGGGATGATCTTTCGGGCAGGCCCGATTGATATGCTTGAAATCAATACACATGCAAAGTGAGTCGTCTTTCTTTGGGACCATGACAACATTGGCTAACCAATTGGAGTGATAAATCTCTCGGATAAACTCAGCTGCCAAAAGCCGAGCCACCTCTTCACCGATTGCCTTTCTTTTCTGGACAACGGACCGTCGAAGATGCTCTTTGAATGGTTTCACCTTCGGGTCGACTCGCAAACGATGCTCAGCCAGTCCCCTGGGAACACCCGGCATGTCAGAAGGCTTCCATGCAAAGATGTCCCAGTTCTCAAGGAGGAACTGGATGAGCGCTTCTTCCTATTTGGAGTCGAGTGTGGTTGAAATGTGAGTCGGAGCTGCAATGGGATCCGTCGGGTGAATGTGAATCGACTTTGTTTCACCAGACGACTGGAGTGCTGAATCTGTGGTTGGCTTCTTGGCTCGCAGCAAGTCACTCGGATCTGCATTTTTCTGGTATTCTTGCAATTCTACCACGACCATCTGGGCATCGGCGATCTTTGAGCCCTTCTAGAAGCATTCTTCTACCTTCTTCTGGTTACCAGAGATAGTGATCACTCCTCTGGGACCAGGCATCTTCAGTTTGAGGTACACATAACATGGTCGAGCCATAAACCGTGCATAAGCTGGCCTGCCTAGAATTGCATGACAAGCACTCTGGAAATCCACAACTTCAAACATCAACTTTTCTTTGCGGTAATTTTTGGAATCACCGAAAACCACGTTGAGTGCAATCTGATCGAGGAATGCAGCCTTCTTGCCTGGAATGACCCCATGGAAACTCATATGGCTTTCACTGAATTTGGACATCGGAATGCCCATTCCTTTCAACATTTCTGCATACAGTATGTTCAAGCCACTGCCACCGTCCATCGGGACCTTTGTCAGTCGAGTGCCTTCGACCATCGGGTCGACTACCAGTGCTTGCCTCCCAGGGGTGGCGATGTGCGCTGGATGATCAAACTGGTCGAATGTAATGGCAGTCTGCGACCACTTCAAGTAACTGGGTGTCGCCAGAGTGACCATGTTTACTTCCCTATTGATGACTTTCAATCGACTTTTGCTCTCAACGTCATCAAAAATCATCAGAGTGGAATTCACGTGGGGATAACCATCATCATCCTCTCCCTCATCCTCAGCCTTGTCTGCCTCCTTCTCCTTTTCCTTGGGTTGTTTCTCTCGGAACTGCTGGATTAGGAGCCGACACTGCCAAGTGGTGTGCTTCGGGTAAATGAAATTACCTTCTTCATCTTTTTTGGTGTGGATATGGCACGGCAGATCCAACATGTAATTTCCATCCCGATCTTTTACTTTCTTGGGGTTCCACGGCCCTTTGGGCTTCCGCTTGAACTTTCCTTGAACCAGAGCCAAGGCTTCACCCGGAGCAGCTAGCTCGGCCTTGCGCTTCTATTTTCGACCGGAGTTTCCTCCTCCGGCTTCATGGGCGACTGCTTTGTGCTTGCCACTCCAGAGTCGCTCTTCTTCTTCACCATTGGCATACTTGGTGGCAATTTCCATCATCCGAGCTAGAGTCATATTTCCTGTCCGGCTGAATTTCATATTCAACTCCCGATACCTGACGCCTTCCTTAAAGGCACAAATTGCCTGATGATCTGACACATCTTCTACCGTGTGGTGCAGGGTGATCCATCTCTGGATATAATCCCTCAAAGTTTCATTCGGTTTCTGAACACAACACTGTAATTCTATCAAACCTACTGGCCGTTTGCAAGTGCCCTCGAATGTTCTGACAAACACTCAGGCAAAGTCTTCCCAAGTATAGATGCTGCCAGGCGCTAACTGATTCAGCCATGCTCTAGCCGAGCCCTCCAACATCAGAGGAAGGTGTTTCATGGCCACTTCATCATTGCCGCCACCAATCTGGACATCCACTCGGTAGTCTTCAAGCCAAGTGTCAGGCTTGGAATCTCCGGTGAACTTACTAACTCCAGACGCCAACCTGAAGTTGGGGGGAATCACCGCAGCTCTGATAGCTCTGCTGAAGCACTCTGGACCAGAGACATGCACCCTGTTGCTGGTTTGCGGATCTCTGTCATGGCCCTCTCGGTGAGCTCTGTTTCTGTCGACCAAGCCCTGCACAAGAATAGATCTCGCATCAAAGCCTGGTTCCCTAGGGTCGACTGGAATACCTCTTCCGACACTGTGAGGGCGTCTGTCTTCATGTGGCCGAGGCACGTATGGCCCGCTCCTTGGAGGAGGTGTGGGCACTCGACGGCGATCATCGCGATCGGCACGACGATCATACTGCTCTCGGTTTCTGTACTGATCACATCGATCTCCACGTCCCTCACGCCTCGGGGGCAATCTCGGGCTATGGGCCGACTGAACTGTGTCTGCGACCATGGATCTGCTATGGATCCTATTCCGCGACTGAGACACGACCGTATTCTGCTCCCCCGCTGCCCGGAGCAAGGCTCTGATCTGCACCAGACCTTGGCCAGCTTCTGATTGGGAAGGTTGGATCAACTCTGCTATCCGGGCAGCAGCTACTAGATTCTGGATCGGTGTTCGGTATACCTGAGTCGGAGGTGGAAAAAGATGGCGTCGACTGGACTCAGGAGCATGTTGCCGCGCGCGATCGTCGAGTGCGCGCTGGAGGTTCTCCAGTTGAGTGCACTCAGCCAGGTTGGCCAAGCGCGCCTGCTCCAAGGCCTGGGCCTCAGGGGTTTCTCCAACTATAGGAGTATGCAATGCATCCATGTTCCGGCGGCGAAGTTCCTCCCTCTGCTGCGAGGAAAGGGGTTCGAGGCGGTACTTCTCGTGAACGCGCGACGGATCTCCGTTCCCCTTGCCTCCGTCTTCGCGGTTGAAGCCAGGTGGGCTGCGTGGTCCGTTGACCATCAAAACTTCCGCCGCCGGGTCGCTACTGTCGCACTCGGATGCGGTCTCTACGGAGCCAGTCGACAGATCGAACATGCCATAGAGGGTTTCGTCGGGCTCGATCACCGCGACTTGAGGGGTGGCCGACTGGCGGGCCACCGCATGCTTCACCCACCGCTGAAGCCTCGACCGACCGGTGCGTTTGCTCCGGCGGGTCGCAGGGAGGGGGAAAGCTGCTGGAGTCGACTGGTACGGGGTCGACGGTTGCCGCAGGAGGACACCGCGGACACACGCGCGAAAGTGCGTCGCCCCGCGGGCGGGGAGCGCGTCGGCGTCGAGTGGCGCCTCCTGAAGCCAAGCGGAGTCGTCGGCGACAAACACGAGCGCGCCGAGACGGATCTCGCGGCCCTCAGCCAAACCTCCGCCTGGAACCATGATGAAGGGGATCGAAAAAATTGCAACTTCCCCAACAAGTCGCTAAGACACCTGCCCCAAGGTGGGCACCAACTGTCGTGGCTCTACGGCCGACAATAGAATAGGGGGGTAGGAATGTAGAGGCAAGATCCTAGCTATGGAGGAGTTGTACACACGAGTTTACGAGTTCAGGCCCTTCTCGAAGGAAGTAACAACCCTACATCTCGGAGCCCAGAGGCGGTCGACTGAATATATGTGTGTGAATTACAGAAAGTGTGAACCCTTGTCCCAGAGGAGGGGGTGGCTTATATAGAGTGCGCCAGGACCCCAGCTCCCCTCTGTTACACAAGGTTCAATGCTCATAAAGGAGGGGCGTTACTGGTAACGTTTGCAGTAAAGTGTTGTAAATGCCCATAAAGCTATGGTTTAAGTCCTGACCATTGCAGAGTGGAGGGTCTCTCATCTTCTGGTGGTCGAGTGTCTTCAAGGTGGTCGAGTGAGCACATCTTCGTGGTCGAGTGGATGATGGTTTCTCTTCGACTGCTTCTGATTCTTTGTAGAGATGTCCTTGGGGAGGGTATGTTGGACAGATCCATGACCCTACCCTAGGTACATAGCTTCATCAGGTATGTCTTGACTTGTGCGTAGACTCTCTGGCAACGGTGCCAGTAATGGCTCGTTGTCGGGAGGCAAATCTTGACTTGACTTGGCGCGAATCTCCCCGGCAACGGCGCCAGAAATCCTTCTTGCTACCTCTTGAGCACTGTGTTGGTTTTCCCTTGAAGAGGAAAGGGTGATGCAGTAAAGTAGCGTAAGTATTTCCCTCGGTTTTTGAGAACCAAGGTATCAATCCATTAGGAGATCACGCTCAAGTCCCACGCACCTATACAAACAAATAAGAACGTCACAACCAACGCGATAAAGGGGGTGTCAATCCCTTCACGGTCACTTTCAAGAGTGAGATCTGATAGATATGATAAGATAATATTTTTGGTATTTTATGATAAAGAGAAATAAAGATGCAAAGTATAATAAATTGTAATAGAAATAACTAAGTATTGGAAGATTAATATGATGGAAGATAGACCCGGGGGCCATAGGTTTCACTAGTGGCTTCTCTCAAGAGCATAAGTACTACGGTGGGTAAACGAATTACTGTCGAGCAATTGATAGAATTGAGCATAGTTATGAGAATATCTAGGTATGATCATGTATATAGGCATCATGTCCGTGACAAGTAGACCGAAACGATTCTACATCTACTACTATTACTCCACACATCGACCGCTATCCAGCATGCACCTAGAGTATTAAGTCCATAAGAACAGAGTAATGCTTTAAGTAAGATGACATGATGTAGAGGGATAAAATCATGCAATATAATATAAACCCCATCTTTTTATCCTCGATGGCAACAATACAATACGTGTCGTTTCCCTTTCTGTCACTGGGATCGAGCACCGCAAGATTGAACCCAAAGCTAAGCACTTCTCCCATTGCAAGAAAGATCAATCTAGTAGGCCAAACCAAACTGATAATTTGAAGAGACTTGCAAAGATAAACCAATCATACATAAAAGAATTCAGAGGGGAATCAAATATTGTTCATGGATAAACTTGATCATAATCCCACAATTCATCAGATCTTGATAAACACACCGCAAAAGAAGATTACATCGAATAGATCTCCAAGAAGATCAAGGAGAACTTTGTATTGAGATCCAACGAGAGAGAAGAAGCCATCTAGCTAATAACTATGGACCCGAAGGTCTAAAGTAAACTACTCACACATCACTGGAGAGGCCACAGAGTTGATGTAGAGGCCCACCATGATCAATGCCCCCTCCGGTGGAACTCCGGAAAAGGCCCCAAGATGGGATCTCTCATGTACAGAAGGTTGCGGCAGTGGAATTAGGTTTTTGTGGTGCTCCTGGATGTTTTGGGGGGTACATGGATATATATAGGAGGAAGAAGTACGTCGATGTAGCAACGAGGGGCCCACGAGGGTGGAGAGCGCGCCTAGGGGGGTAGGCGCGCCCCCTGCCTCGTGGCCGCCTCGTTTGTTTCTTGACGCACACTCCAAGTCTCATGGATCACATTTGTTGAGAAAATCACGTTCCCGAAGGTTTCATTCCGTTTGGACTCCATTTGATATTCCTTTTCGTCGAAACACTAAAATAGGTAAAAAAACAACAATTTGGGTTGGGCCTCCTGTTAGTAGGTTAGTCCCAAAAATGATATAAAAGTGTAAAATAAAGCCCATTAACTTCCAAAATAGATAATATAATAGCATGGAGCAATAAAAAATTATAGATACGTTGGAGACATATCATCGCCCTTGGCTAGAGTGCTGTATCGATGCGCGACACAGCAACCTTCGGGCGAGCAAGGTAGCTCGTAACACTGGCAACATGGGATTCTAGTCGAAGCACGTTCATAGCAGCAGCATCACCGACGGGAGAAAGGACAGGGTCCAGACCTGTCTCGACCCGCCCAGTCTCTTCTTCAAAGTTTTGACAGAATTCTACAAACCCAAAGAAATAATGAGTCGACGAATGCGTGACGAATCGACGACAGTTAAACAGTCGAACAAAGGGAAATACCTTCAAGCATAAGGAACATCTTTTTGGCGAGTGCCCCCAGATAAGCCTCTAGGTCATTTCTCTTATGAGAAATGCCTTCAATCTTCTCGTTCAGAGGAACTTTGTCCTTCTTCAGACGGGTCGCTTCTTTGTTGGCCTCGGTGAGAGATGCCTTTAGCTTGGCGTTGTCTTCCTCCAGTGCTCCAACTGAAGCCAGCTTCTTGTCAGCAAGTGCGGTCTTTTCCTTAGCCCCCTTCCGCGCAGCTGCAAGGTCAAGATCCTTTTGCGCCAAGGCTTTCTTCATTTTCTCTGAAGAATGTGCACTCGGGTCAAGGAAAGGAACAAAGAGATAATTCGAGAGATGGTCAAGATAAACAGTCGACAGGTTGTTACCTTCCGTACCAGCTACTTCGTCTCGAGCCTTTTTCAAGTGTTGATTGGCCAATTCCAAATCAAGGATGAGTTGCCTCTGGTTTTCCTCGTATTTGCCGAACTTGGAGACAAGCTCACAGGATTTCTACAGTCGACAAAAGATACATCAATGGACAAGATAAAAGATCATTCGCTTCCGAGTGAATAGAACTCTAAGACTACTGCAGAATCAAACATTCTATAGTAGTCTCGGGGACTACACCCAGTGGGTGCACTTATCGTGCCCCCACTGGTTTCTACTCAACATGGCCTGCCTAGATTGAGTAAAAAAAGAGAGAAAGACATACTCAGACCCCAACCGACTGCCAACAGTCGACTGCGGTCTTGGGGACTACACCCAGTGGGTGCACTTAGCATGCTCCCACTAGTTCGGATTCCACTCGACATGGTCCGCCCAGACCGAGTGGAAGAGTGAAACAATAAATACATCAAACACCCAGTGGGTGCGCAGATCCGAAGTGCAGAATAACAGGAAGTTGCACGGAGAAAAGTTTTCAGGTAGCATATCCCAACTTACCTGGACATTGGCTCGAAGGGCCGCACTGGCGTCATAAGCAGCCTGACTATTTTCGTGCACCACCTTCACTCGCTCCATCATTATGCCAGCTTGGCGAATGGCTTCTGCGGCGGCGGCGGCCTGGCTTTCTGGAACATGCTAAGTGGTAAAGAATGGGGTTGACGGTGCGTTCGCAGCAGCTTGAAGTTCCGAGACATGAGGATGGATAGTTGAAGCAAACACTGGTGCAGTCGACGATGTAGGGAGTTCACTTGATACTGGAGCAGCGAAAGTAACAGAAGCCCGAGTCACATCTTCAGGCTGTTGGGTCACTAGTTCTGCCATCGGCACCGATTGGGACATCTTGCCAGTTGATGCCTTCTTATTCCTCCTAGGCCTCAGCGGCACATCCTCGTCGTCATCCGGAAGATCAATGACATGAGGAGGAGCTGCAAAGAAGAGTTAGTTGTTGGAATTTAGTCGGTCAACAAAATGGTTGAGAAAGCAAAGGCAAGTTTGCAAAAATCATACCCGGGTTAGAAGTGACCGTGTCTTCTATGCCTTCGTCATCATCCCTATAGGCAGAAGTCCCAAAAGTGGTAGCTCTGCAAGTTTCAAGATTCAATCGGACAAATGAGAAAGTGAGTCGACAACATAAGTCCTCGATTGAAAAGTGGAGACAAGACACTCACGCAGAAGCGACAGGGACGTCAATCTTGATCTTGGGCAGGGCCTTCCGAGGCTTTGGTTATGTAATCTTTTGCCGCTTCGGGGCCTTCTCAGTCAGCACAGGGGAAGAAGCCCGAGTGCACTTGGAAGTTTGCCCGGTCGACCTAGCTACTTCTCCACGGACACTCATCGGGTCGTGCTTATGTTCGGAACGCTTTTCAATGCGAGGCGGTGACTCGACTTCCTCACCGCTGCTCGAGTCCTCGCTTTCCTCCTCCTCTTCCCCTCCGTCAGATTGCCAATCCATGCTTTCACCTCTACTCGCCCCCCTTCCGGGTCCTGCTCCTGTTCTCCGTTGGGCATCAAGTACATCTCAATGAGAGCCTGAAAGACAACAAGTAGAACAAATATCATTCGATTGGCAAAAAGCAATTACATGATAGATCAAAAAACACTCAGAAGATAGAATGGGACCTTGTCTGGTTCATACGAGTTGTCGAGTGGAGGGATTCTCCTAGACCCCATGGGGTTATCTTTGTTGCCAGTGATACCCCTCAACCATTGTTACACCGTATCCTCGTCGACTTCTTCTGGGTGGATCCAAGTGGTATCTTCGAGGCCTGAATACATCCACATTGGATGGTCGCGAGCTTGAAGTGGCTGAATGTGTCGTCCGAGGAAGACCTCCAGCAGATCCATGCCAGTCACACCATCACGAACGAGCTGGACCACTCGCTCGACCAGCACCGTCACCTCCTCTTTCTCCTCTGGAGTCACTTTCAAGGCAGAGGGCTTCTCGACTCGAGCCATGGAAAAGGGGGGAAGTCCAGTCGACTGGCCCGAAGTCGGCTGGTCTCTGCAGTAGAACCAGGTCGACTGCCAACCTCTGATTGACTCGGGAAGAATCATGGTTGGGAAAGTACTTTTTCCTCTCATCTGGATCCCAAGACCCTTGCACATCTGGATCACGTGTGTCCTCTCATCACTCGGATTGGCCTTTTTGACCGACTGAGATCGACAAGTGAAAATGTGTTTGAAGAGGCCCCAGTATGGTCGACAACCCAATAAATTTTCACACATGGACACGAATGCAGCGAGGTACATGATAGTATTGGGGGAAAAGTGATGAAGTTGTGCCCAAAGAAGTTCAAGAAACCTCGGAAGAAAGGGTGGGGAGGCAAAGAAAAACCACGGTCGACATGGGTGGCGACGAGCACGCACTCACCCTCCTGCGGGCGCGACTCGGTCTCGCCCTCCGGGAGCCGTGCTGACTTATGGGGAATCAGTCCTCCCTCGACTAGATCGTCGATGTCGTCTTGCCGGATCATCGACCGAATCCAATCTCCCTGGATCCAGCTGCGCGGCAGGCCGGGTCTCGACGAGGATCCGCCCCGGCTGGTCTTCTTCCCCTTCGCCTTCGTCGTCGCCTTCTTCGCGCACTCCAAGGCCGCCATCTTCTCCTTTCCCATTGCAGCGAACGGAGCTCGAGTGGGCCGGCAGCGCCGAGAGCAGAGGTGGATGCGGCGGAGAAACAAAGAAGAAAGAGAGAGAGAGAGAGAGAGAGAGAGAGAGAGAGAGAGAGAATGGGGCGCACTGTGCAAAAACTCCAATCCGGCGCCTTATATGGGGCCATTTCCGAGTGGCTGACTTGCGGGCTCGGGCGATCCTGTCAAATCCCGCAACAGTCGTGCACGTAATACGTGGCGAAAAAGGTGGCACAAAGATCGAGGCGACCCTGCCTAATCCATCCCGATTACTGCGGCCTCCTCCGCCCCGTGCGCTTCCCAAAATTCGAGTCCCGCCAGATCCGCGAGCAGCAGAGCAACCTGTCAGAGGGAAGATTTTTTCCGTATCAACACTCGAAGCTTTTCAGTAGAAGTTCACTCGACAAACTAAGAATGGATCAAGGCGACTGAAAAAGAAGTTGAGGTCATCATGATTGTTCATTTGATCTCAGTAAGACGCTGCCGAAGTGCGAAAGTTGAGTCGTAGGTATTCTAAACTCCTTGTCCACTCGAACCCTGAACCATTCGGGGGATAATGATGTAGCTATGAACCTAGGGTAGGGTCATAGGCCTGACCTAAACACCCTCCCCTAGGACATCACCCTAAAACCAGAAGCATTCAAGAGATAGCATCATCCACACGACTAGAAGCATTCCACTAGGAAGACCCGAAGACACTCGACCGCAAGAATTATCACTCGACAGATAGTGTCATGACCCCGATTCCAAGTCACATCAATCTAGCCGGTAACACCTCATATCACTTTGCGGCCTCACGCACGGTGTTCCCACGGGTGTCGCCTTACCATGGCCCGGGACCGTTTGCGCCTTTTGGCTCACGTATATGATAGTGTCGCTAGCATCCATATGACAGAGAACCCAGGTCGACATGGCTAGTCGTGAACCCAAAGCGGCACTAACCTATGGGGACATGCATACATGAATTACATCGAGCATGTCGGTCAGCAGCGTGTGAATCCGGGCTGTAGCACTGGGCTAACAGGACTCCGGGAACCCAGGCTGTAGCAGGCTAGGCAGGACTCGGGATGTCACCGCGTGACATTTCCCCGAAGGGACAGACACAGGAATGAAGTGAAGCACATGCCGGCCAGTCAAGTGTCCTGAGCAGTAGTGCTGGGCTAGCAGGACTCCGGTGAACCGGGCTGTAGCGGACTACTATGGCTCATGGAAGCACTAGACTACATTTCCCCATAAGAGAGGCTGCCATGGATAAACAACTAGATTGTCGGATCCCACACATATCAAGCATTTCAATCATACACACAATATGCTCGATATGTGTAAATACAACATGGCATCACAACATAACTCTACAACTCAAGTATTCATTCATTAGGCTCCGAGGAGCGAGTATTACAAACATGGGTCTCATGACCCAACAATCATAGAATACAAATCAAGGCACAAGCGGAAGCTTAACATGTCTGAGTACAGACATTTACAAATGAAAAAGGCTAAGAAGCCTGACTATCTACCAGATCCTGCCGAGGGCACAAGATCGTAGCCGAGGTATCAAGCTAAACGTCGAAGTCCACGCGGAACTACTAGCGAGACTGAAGTCTCTCTGCAAAACATAAATTAAACAAACGTGAGTACAAAGGTACTCAGCAAGACTTACATCAGAACTAGCTACATATGCATCGGTATCAACAAGGGGGTGGTGGTGGAGTTTAACTACAGCAAGCCAGCTTTGACTCAGTGGCTAACCTGAACTACGACTGCAAGCAACTCTTTTGAGGTGGCGCACATGAGTCCACATATTCACCATTCAATACACCACTATGGATCCGCTCCCGTCTCCCTACGAGAACGCCATCCATAGCACTCACACTTATCTTGCGAGTTTTAGAGTATCCACTTTCACTTGTCTATGAACTGTTATAGGCAACCCAGAAGTCCTTTACCACGGAAACGGCTATTCAAATAGATCATTTATAACCCTGCAGGGGTGTACTTCGTCACACATGTTTCCACCTAGCGTCTGCACACGACATGTGCTCGGCAGACTTCAAGCGAAAGCCGACGTGGGTGTAGACCATGACCTGACTAACCGCACAAGTCTCTAGTCCAGGTTTATCGCCTATTCGGGTTCCATCTGCAAGGAAATCCGGCCGGGTGTCCTCAACGTCCCCAAACGATGTGTACAGGGTCCCGAGACGCCAAACGGGCGCCCGGCATACCCGGCCACATTGTATCTACCGCATCATAGCCCACCCCTAGGGTCAGCGCTATGCACGGCCGCCAACACATAACCTACAGACACCATAAACTAGTTGCAACTCCTGGACAGAGGACAAGAGGGGTCAATAAGTCGAGCGGGGTCATATTTCAGGGCCCAATGTGTGGTAGTAGCTGTTTCATGGATCACAAACACAGAACTCAGTTCTTGAGGACGGTTTCAGTGAGACAACCCACCATGTACTCCTACATGGCCTCTCACCGCTACCTTTACCAAATCGTGTTCACACACTTAGCTCACACATCATAGGACATGTTTACACACCTCCGATTCATCCCCGATGAACCAGACCTGACACGACTCTATGCAATAGCAAGCATGACAAACAAGCATGGATGAGTAGGCACATCAGGGCTCAAACAACTCCTACTCATGCTAGTGGGTTTCATCTATTTACTGTGGCAATGACAGGTCATGCAGAGGAAAGGGGTTCAACTACCACAACATATAACAGTTGAATCGTTCTTGTCCTAATGCAGTAAAAAAGAGCAGGAGCGAGAGAGTGGGATTGTATCGGAATGAGCAAGGGGGTTTTGCTTGCCTGGCACTTCTGAAGATAACATTGAGTCTTCATCAGTGTCAACGATCACAGCGTTGGAGCAGCGTCTACCGAGAGGGGACATTTACCGGCAAACAAGGAAGACCACAATCAATGCGATGCAATAATATGATGCATGATCATGACATGGCAATATGCCGTTGATTGAGCTAATGCAACTAGCAACAAGTTAAATGGAGTTGGTTTGAACACTAGGTTCAAATTCAAATTCAAACTATGAATTCAAATAGTGCATTATCATGTTTTGGACTAGACAGTGAGGTTAAGTTGTTCAAACATGCATGAAAATGCCATATTCAGATTCCTTGGATTTTTTTGATAATTTTTCATATATAATTTATTTCATTTGGAGTTACAGTTGAATTTCTATGAATTTTAGAAGTTTATACTAATTTCTGGAATTTCCTGTAAAAGAATAAATCCAAAAAATAAGTTACTGTGTCAGCATGATGTCATGGCGACATCAGCAGGTCAAAGGCGACGGTCCTGGTCAACCCTGACCTGTGGGTCCCGTCTGTCAGTGGTTAGTTAAGCTAACTAAATTTAGTTACCATTAAACTAACATTAACCGAGTTTAGTTAGCGGCCTGGGTCCCACAAGTCAGTGAGTTAGGGGAGGTCAAACCCCCTGGTTAGCGGGGTCAAACCCGGGTCAACTAGGTCAACACCTGCCGGCGACTGGACGCCGGCGAGGCGAGACGCGGCGGAGAGCTGCGGGTTTCCTCCTCCGGGGACCAAATGGCCGGCGGAGGGCGTCTACGTGACGCGAGCGCTCGTTCGCGTCGAGTAATGGCAGCGGCTGGGCCTGAGATGGCCAGAGTCGTCATCGGCGTCGACCTTGGCGGTCGCCGGAGCTCGGGCGAGCTCGGGGTCGATGCTACGGTGGCCGGGGAGGCTCGTGCGAGGCACCTACGTGCTCTACGCAGCGCGGGGAGGGAGCTAAGCACGACGGCCGGGCCGCTAGGTGGCCGGAGGCACGTCGGTGGCGGTCACAGGCGGCGGCGGGTTTCGGTCATCGGCGAAACAGCGACTAGAGCTAGCAAACATCGCGGAGACAAGGGGGACACGGTGTAGAAGCTCACGGGGATCGTGTAGGGCAGGTCGGCGAGCTCGGGGAGGGGCCGGAGCAAGCGGGGCGGCGATGGCGATCTCGGCGGACCGAGGTTGAAGAAGACGGCGTGGCCGGTGTTCGAGGGCGTCTGGCGGGGCGTGGCTCGGTGAGGAGGTCGAGGACGAAGTGGCGGAGCTTCTCGGCGCGTCGGTGAGGCGTGGGGTGGCCGGTGGCCGCGGCAGCAGCGAGCGGTGGCGACGGCTGCGCTCCGGTCTTCTCGGGTCCGAGGGGGGAGCGAGGCAGAGAGCGGGGTGGGGGCAAGTGAGAGGTCGGGCGGATCCGTACGGCAATGGGGTGGTCATCCGCGGTGTCGCGCTGGCCAGTGAGGGCCAGGCAGGCAGCTGCGTGCCAGCCCGCGCGGGCGCCGTGCTCGGCCTCGCCTCTGCCAGTAGGCAGAGGTTGAAGATAGGTATGCCCCTGGTGGGCTGGGCCGGTTAGCTGGGCCGCCGGGTAAGGAGCCCAAGTGGGTGAGGCAGGTGAGTTCTTCTCCCTCTCTCTTTCCTATTTTCTGTTTTCTATTTTTTTGCAGTATGTTTTGACTTAGTTTAAATACTAAAACACTTTATAAAATTCTGCAAACTTTTATGGGCATTATCTGATTTAAACCAGAGGCCCTCACCAAGTTTCAGAATATTTGGAGCTACCAAATATTTTATAGGAATTAGTAGCTCCAATTCAAATAAGTATTGACTTAATTCAAAGGCCCAAATAAATATTTCTGTGATTCCAAAAATATTGGTTTGAATTTTACCTCTTGCCAATATTTCCAGAAATGAACAGGAACATTTTCTTGGGTTTATTTGAAGCAATTTTTAATGTTGATCATTTTTAGAAAAGATTTCTGAGGCTTTCCACTTTCCCCAATTCAACTTTAATAAATATATACATGATGCATGAATGCTTGTGCAACTAATTACAACCAATTCTAGGGCTGTGACAGATAGAAGATCTAAAGTCACTCTACACAGCAACGGTTGGGCGTTTACTCCATAGACTTAATAATCATTTATGTCACTTATTACCGGCGTTACCTGTAACGCCATCTCTTTATGTACCTTAAACCCCTTGTAACGTGGGCTGGCTGGGGTCTAGGCGCACTCTATATAAGCCACCCCCTCCACTGGCACAAGGGTTCGCACCCCCTGTAACACACACACACACACATAATCCAGTCGACCGCCTCCGGGCACCGAGATGTAGAGCTATTACTTCCTCCGCGAAGGGCCTGAACTCGTAAAATTCGTGTGTACAACTTCGCCATAGCTAGGATCTTGCCTCCTCATACCTACCCCCATTCTACTGTCAGTCTTAGATCCACGACACTGAGCTCACTTCCCTCCTCAAGGTCATCTCTTCACCCCTTTCCTTGTGTGGCATGTTGCACCGCTAACCCTCACCTTATCTCCCTCCATTTCCTCCCATATCGAGACATGCATGTGTTTCTGCTCGGACGCTTCACCTCACCGCCGCCTTCATCTCCTTATACAATGTCGTATCCGCTGCCTTCTGCCAGCTATAGAAGAGCGTGTTTGATTCTTGAACCTACAAAATATAAAATGCTGAGGTCAATAAGTATGAATTTCTCTTGTCCCTAGTAGTATATTTTTATACATGCTTATTGCATAACCAACCTGTGTGTCGTAGTGTACTATGGACTTGCTGAGCTGCTCGACCTTGAGCTTGTCAGTTTGGTAGAGCACATTCTTCGTCTTAACCTCCCTCCGCAGCTCGGTATCGTGCATGGCAAAAGCCTTGGCGGCCTCAACCTCGGCGACCTTGTCCTGCCAGTCCCAGCCTTCCACTTCATGGCGAGGTCGGTCATTGAGGCAGTGTTGTCGGCCTTCCTAGTGTTCTCAAACACCCGCACCTTCGCCTTGACCTTGGCCTTCTCCTTGAGCGCCTCGCCCTGCTGCCGCATAGAGAGCACCTTGTTCTCCGCGTCCACCTTGGCGGCGTTCTCGCACGTGAGGCCATCCCGCTCCACAAACATCCACCTTGGCCCTGCTCGCTGCCTCTTGTTGTGTCTTCTCGCCGAGGTAGGAGAAGTACTCATGCCCCGGCACGTCCACCAGCTGCTTCACGGTGGCATTGTAGATGAAGAGGCCGAATTGGTCCAGCTCCTTCTGCACGCTGCTGAACACCTCCTGCTTGAACTTTTTGGTGCAGGTGAAGATCTCGTCCATGGTCAGCTGCGCCACCAGCATCCGGGTCTCACCCTCGATCAGCCCTTTAGCCCTTCACCATGTCATGCCCGTGGCTCCTACCGTACGAGTGCAACACCGCGATCAACTTCACGTGGAGTAGGAGCTTCGCTTCGGTAGTGGGCAGGGTTGGACGTACCGCTCGTGGCTCAATCGGTGTTTGACATGCTCGGTCCTGGCTTGTTAGAGAAAATGGATGATCTGGTCTGCTAAAATCGGCCTGGAAAATTGTCGGTCTGATCCAGTCTGGTCTTCAACCGGTCCGACCAAGAGGACTGAGAAAAAATGTCACTGCCGCCGCCATTCATTCTCAGCATGCCGACCGGCAGCCCCTGGGTAAACTACCATGTCCCCAAGCTTCCCCTCTCCTTCTTTTCTTTCCTCCCCATGCACCATAGCCTCTCACCGCTGCTGTCGTGCATGCACCACTGACAATCTCGAGTTCTCGACTTGGCGCTGGCAGCGTTCTAGCTGCGGGTTTCGCTGCCATGGCAGCGATCGTTTTAGCACAGCACACATGCAGGCCATCAACTGGGGAAAATAGTCGATTGGGTGTGAACTTCGGATCGTGCGAGAATCGCTCAGCTGTGATTTCCGTGTGTGATTTAATAGCCTCCGCCTATAATCATGCACCATGATCCTACGCTATCGTTTTCTTTGTTGAAGCATATGTTCAGGTCCACCTGCCGCCACGTGATTCTCTCTCTCTCCCATTGCTCTCTCCGTAACAACCTTTCCTTATCGTCTGCGTCTTTATCGCGAGTAAAGGATTAGCAATGTCAGCTCAGGAGTTAGTTGGGTTACTGGCCGCACCTTCCTGTGTATATATTGTACAAATGTATACCTCTATAACTGAATATGACTGCTTTCAGTCGTGTTGGTGTGTTCACTTTCTGCACTTCTATTCTGTCGAACAGGAAATAGGAAGTACATGAGAAACATGGCTTGATCCGAAAATCATGGCACCATTTGACAACAAACTGAACGCCATGTTTTTTTTCATGGTTAATCCGCTAATTATGGCAAGGCCTGAGCACAAAAAACATGGGCTCATGAAAAAACTGCTACGGAAGGTTCATGGCTAACAGCCGCGCACTTGCCGCTGCACATCACCGACCTCATCGCCGGCGCTCCCGCATGTCCACCACCTCGCCACAGCACCCGCACACGCAGCCCACCTTGCCGCTGCCCCAGCACATTGACACCGGTGGTGGTTGGCCAGTCCAAATGGTGGCTCGATGAGGGACCGAACCAACCCGGACTGTGTCGCCTTGGTAGCGTCGCCGAGTTCCAGGGTGGTCACCCGGGGACCGATGGTGAAGACGGCGGGCAGGACGAAGGGCAACTTCTTGGAGCTCTACCAATACCCACGCCTTCTTCACTAGCGTTAAGTCCTCGATGCCCCAGCCGGTGATGGCCAGGTACTACGACGTGTACGCATCGATGAAGCTCGTCGTTGACTGTTTTGCCGGCTGTACCATTAGGTTTTCTTTCCTTCTTACCTACATAGGACATAGGAGTGTTGACCGATCAAAGGAAATAAATAGAACATGTTAGTACATATAGCAAAAATGCTTGTGTGATGCAACGGACCTATCAAACTTGTTTTACGTGATCTCGGTTTATGTAATCAATTAATTATGTGATCTCTGTTGTATGTTCTTTCTCTATTCCAAAATTCCACTCACGTGAGTAAGAAGTATTTCACGATCTTATGCAAGTAGTTCAGTGCATACATATGCTACTCGTTCGTAATTGCAACCTGAACAGAGTAAAAAAATCGGTTCGGTGCATGGATGGATTGATGGGAACACACTGTCTAATGAAAAGGATAAGAATCACATTGGCATGCATATGTGATTTGAAATTTTAAAAATATAGCATCTACATCTGCGCATCATGAGGAACAATTCCAGAGAAAAAAATTGATCCAGTCAAGTGTATCTTTGGATATTTCATTATCCACTTAGGCCATATTAGTGTTACTTCCCACGTGGTGCACATCATCCTGATGCATGGGTGTGCCTCAGCCCTTACATTGCAAATGTTATTATTGCAGGAAGAGCAAACATTCATAAGCTAACGGTTTCACAATGCGTTCTTGCTGATAGTAATTGAACCAAATGAAATGATGGACAAGCAGATTGATTAAGGAACTCTAGGTAATACTTCATGCCGTAAGCATTGGCTTAAAAAGTTAATTTGTAAGTAACAAAAAAGGCCTAGAAGAATAGTTCTACCTAAATAAAGTTTACTGCTGCACATGAGCAGATCCACACGAAGTAGGGGGGGGGGGGGTGGAGCAGGCCGGTAACCAGGGGAAGGAGCAGAGTGGGAGAAGATTTATACCACCGTCTCCACTCGATATGGTGTCTCCGCCACTCGATAAGGAGCAGAGTGGGACAAATCATCAAGGAGCTACACAAAACAAAGACATCAAGCTCATGTTGGTGAATGGGCATCCAACTCCGACTCCGACAATCACTCCGAGAGAAGTTATCACTCCGACTCCGAATATACTCAAGATGAAGGTGTTGCCGGTCTAGCACTTGTGTCAACCAACTTCTATGACATATTTGAGTCGCCAAATGAAGGAATTGGAAGATGCTTCATGGCTAAAGGCCCAAAGGTATCACACCCCGAGTATGTTAATTTCAATAGTGATGAGGATGATTTACTTGTTGACAATTCTAGTGATGAAAACTATGATGAACTTGCTACTAATCATGCTAATCAAGATAAAACGAATGACGATGATCAGAAGGAGTTTGAGCGTCTAACTAAAGAACTAAACACTCTTAAGTTAGATCATGAAACTACCTTGGAAAATCATTGAGAGCTTTTAAAGACTCATGAGAAGTTACGCTTCGACAAGCTTAACCTTGAGCAAGAGCATGGGTTCCTAAAAGCGATCAATGATGATCTTCACAAGAAAAGTTCTTCTTACATTGTCAAGCGTTTACTCTTGTCTACTTACATGCCACAAGTTAAATCTAGCAACAAGAGCAAGAAAGATTCTTCTTCTAGTAGTAACAATAATCATGCTAAACCCAATGTTGTTGCTTCTAGTAGTTCTCTTGATTCCACTAATGATTCTCTTAGCCGAGTTACACTTGAGCAATAAAATAGCTTATTAAAGGGAATTATAGAGAAAGGTGTTTACAAGAGCCTTGCCGGAAGTAAGCAATTTGAGGAAATTGTACCCAAGCAAGGAAGACACCGGAAGAATCAAGGAATTGGTTTTGAATGAAGGTTTAATGCCAATGGAGTTGAGTAGGAAGAAGATCAATACCCCAAGACGAAGTTTGTTCCTCAACAAGAGAAGTATGATCCTACTTCTTTCCAAGGAACACAAGCTCAAGATGATCTTCCACCACAAGACCACAAGCAAAAAGGCAAGGACAAGCTTCAAGAGGAGATTGATGTATTTGAAGAAGCTCTCAAAGCCTTGGTCAAGTGGGTTCCCAAGACTACATCAAGTTCAACTTCATCAAGTATGACTACAACTCCAAGGATTCCCATCAAGATGGTGTGGATCCCGAAGAAAAAGAACTAGAGAGTTCTTGAGGGTGACTCCGCCAACACACTTAACTCATATCTTTTAGCAAGGACACGTGCAAACAACTTCCATATCTTGCACTAGTTCAAGGAGTCCAAACCCTCTTGTTGATAAGACGAGGGACAAGGTAACCTAATGCTTTCATGGACATCACCTTATGTGAATATCACTCTATGTATATGGATATCCTTGTTTGTTCCTTGTGGTACTAACCCGTGTAGGTATTGAAAGTGCAACTCACTCTAATGTATTGCTCTAAATGATCTACATCAACATTGAGCATCTATGATACGTCCATTTTGCATGATGCTTTTATATCGATATTGATAAGCACACTTCTTATACATCTTTTGGCACTCAAATATGCGGTTTATTGAGATATGACCATCAATTCTTGCAGTGAAATGTTGAATATTTGAATGAAAATCATATAAAAGATCATTTACTCGTCATTTGATTATTTTGCAGAAAAGTGTGCAAAGGCACTATAATCGTCAAGATTCTGACTTTATGGCTAATGAGAAGGGAGAAGGGCATGAAAGAAATACATCAAGGACCTGAGTGAGAAGAAAAGAAGTAACCAGGGGCATGCCAAAGAAGTTGGAGGGATCATCTTGTGAAGAAAGAAGAGAAGTAGAAGGGCCAAAGAGCAAAGCGGCAGATCTGATTGAGGGGAACAAAATCCCTAGAATGCCTCTATTCCCCAGGGGGCCTGGCACATCTCTCCATCTCATCTCTTCCCCGCCTCCTTCTCCACCTCTGACCGCCACTGCGGCCAGGCCGTCATGGCGGCGCGCCACCCAGCCAACCTCCTTCCTCCAACACCATCATCGCCTCCAGCTACCACGCCATCAGCACCTGCCGCTGCACCATCAACCGCGCCACCAACTCCACCGCGCTACCGCATCACCGGTAGGCCACCAACCAGCGCACCTCCCTCGCCCTGCTACTCATCTTCTTCTCCCCACCACGTCCGAACTGTTGCCGCTCTTCTCTCCACGCCTATACTGCTGCTTCTTCTTCCCCTTGATATCCTGCTGCTCTGCTCTCTGTACCCTGCTGATGCCCCTCTCTCCTAGCACTGCTGCTGCACTTCTTCTGAAGCTTTTATCAAACCCAAGAGTCTGCTGCTGCTCCTCCCCTAACATAGCTGCTTCTTCTCCATCCCCACGCCGTTGCTTCTTCTCCAAGTCCCATGCCGCTTCCTTCTACTTCAGGAAGACACCCCTTTGCTGATTCTCTTCTCTGTATCTCAACCCCCACTTCTTGCTGCCCCTTCTCTCTTCTGCTCGCTGCTATATCTTTCCCTCTCTCTTCTCTGAATTTTCTGTAATTGGAGACATGTAGTACATGTAATATTCAGATTTGATAAGATCTTGAAACCTGACAATTGTTCAGCTTCGTACTTATAAATATTGTATCACAGATTGTGTATTCTCACTAGTTGAAGTGTTCTTGCTGTGTATTTGTGGTCTATCTGTCACCATATATGTGTATCCAACCTTGTGAACTTTTTTCATTTTGTAGTCTATGTTAACTCAAGTATGTGTGATATATATACATATGTGTGTGCCAGTGATATAATACGTTTATGTTCTGTCCTGCAACCTTGTTTTTTTCTGTTAAATGTTAGGTAGTTATATATATATGATCAGGTCTTTTTAATTCCCTAGCCGTTTGACGATTACTTGTGTTAGCATTTTATTTCTCAAGTTTAATGAAAATGCCAAAAGGATATTGAGATAATCTGAACCTTCCATTGCTACTTTGTCATTTTCTTTGTCGTCAACTTTGGTTAGTTTAGGCATATATTTCCTTGCAATCATCATCTAAATTCTGTCGCTTAGCATTAGCCGAGCGTTGTTGCCGTCGCCTAGTCCCTGTGGAGAACATGACACTTGCAGTTTGGGTGGAATATCCAGCTGTACTTACAATTGATCATTTTGGCACCGTTGCCGGGGACTAGCATCGAGCAATTGTGTGAAGCTATAGACTATGCTTAGTATAGTTTTTGTTTAAATTTCCAGTCAAATTTATTTCTGTGTTTCTTTTACCTTTTTACTTTTTGTTCCTTCGTCTTATTAGGGTACTAACCCTCTCACCAGTCTTTGATGTTTGTGATCGTGTGAAGGATATCTTACTATTTGTAGGCTCATTGACAGTTTCACTTGAACATATGGCTTTAGTACATGATCTTTGGTTGCCAAGTAGTTTGGACACGATGACAGGGCCAATTTGGCCATCTATTGAGGCCGAAAATTTTGAGTTGAGGCCTGGACTTATTGCTCTTGTCTTGCAGAATCATTTTAGGGGATTACCCAATGAAGACCCTCATGAGCACATTAGTAATGTTCTGGAGTATGCCAATACAGTCCAGTACCATGGCGTTTCCCAAGATGCTATCAAGTGTATGTTGTTCACATTCTCTCTCAGAGATGCTGCTAAGGACTGGTACAATTCTTTGCCATCAAGATCATACACTTGGGGTGATATTTCGCAAGCTTTCCTGCATAGATATTTTCCACTTTACAAGCAAGCTCCAATTCGTGACCAGATCCTCAGTTTTGTGCAAGATGGAAGTGAGAGCTTGTATGCAGCTTGGGAGAGATATAAGTATTTTCTTAGAAAATGTCCTAATCATGGGCAAAAGGATTGGTTAGTGCTTTAGATATTCTATAGAGGGCTGACACATGCTTCAAGAGGTCTTAATGATATTTCAGCTTGTGGAACAATCATGAACAAGACCGTTGAGGGTGCAATTATTCTCATTGAGAGCATTGCCTTCCACCAAATGCAATGGGGTTATGAAAGGCCTAGTTCAAATCCAAAGGTTGCAAGTTGTGTGCAATCAGAAGCTGTGTGTTCCATAAGTGAACAGAAATCATCCATAGTGCCTAATATTCAAAACCAGCATGTTTCATTCCAGGGACAACAACATCCAGAACTGAATTAGAGCCTCCATATAGAAACATTGATCTTACTTCAATTATCCTTGATGATGATTATGATATTTTCCAAGATGATGCAACCACTGTAGATCAGATGGATACCACAGTAGCAGATCCAATACCTCATGGCAATGAAACTGTTCAGAATGAGTCAAAGTTGCAAGAAGAGGTTTATGAGGAACCTACTCTGATTGACGCTAAGTTGAGACAGCAAGATATGGAGAAATTCACTTGTGTTAGTCAGCTATCTGACTGGCGGAATTTAGTCGTGTCACCAATTGCCCACACTTGTGTTACAACTGTATCTGGACTATTTGTGAAGAAGAAATCATTAGCTCCACCAGTGGTTACCTCTATCACAGTTAAAGAGAGTATTTCAGAGAAGAATAGTGAAGATGAGATTCCAACTCGTGCACATACAATTAAGCAAGTCGGAGACATTTCAAGGAGAGAGATACAAGAGGTTGAGTTAAATTTAGAAGAGTTGATACTTCAATATCCTGAGAAGATCCCATGTGTTGCTGAGCTGCATGACTGGTGGAAGTCATCGGTGTCACTGTTGAAACTTAGCAATGATGGTGATGAGGAGAACATTGCTCAGGAAGACAGCGAGGTAGTGATCTCAGCACCCCTACCAGATCATGTTAGTGAATATTCACAGATGGGGACACTTCAGACTCAATTAAGTGTTGCTGGTAGTAGCACCATAGAAGATCCAGAGGAAGAGAGACCTCAGATTGAAGATGTACTCGAAGCTAATGCAGAAGACGATCCAGAGATCGAACAACCAAGTAATCAAGTTGAATACTCTTCATCTACTACTCTTGAAGAAGCAAAAGAAGCTGCTGTAGATGAACTTGAAGAACCAGAAATTCATTTGCCTATTGTCACATAAGAGCGTGATGTAGCAGGTTTATCTAATCCTCTTGATGATATGAGTCCATATGAATTGTTTGCTACTACCTTGCATTGCATGATGCCATCTGTTAAACTAGATTTGAAAAAGTATTTGCTTGGATATGATCATATATACCTTGTTAGTGGAATTACTCACATTAGGGATGATCATAGTTACTTTCATCGTGCTAGACCTATGCTTAATGAAACATATCATTCTCATACTAGTCTTGAGCTTAATGATAAATGTCATCCTCATGTTAGTGTTGACCTTATTGATTTCTATCACCCTAAACATGTGCTTTATAGCTATGCTTATGTAATTGGCCACTCGATTGATGACTTGGAGGGTATTATCCCTACCACTCGCATTGTCTCTTTTGTTGAGTGCCTTTTTAGGTTTTTGCTTCTGCACTGTTCACTTCATGCTGACCAGGTTCGAGGTGACATTCCTTGGGACCCTGGTGGACTCAGAGCACGGCGAAGAGGAGAAGCAATGGGGCACACATATGGAAGAGAGAAGCTGGAGAAGGCATGAGGATTGAGATGCAAAAGGAGAGGAGCTGCAGTTGGTGAGGTGATCGAGCGAGTGCTACATCATCAAAGCCCGGTGAGCTGTTTCATGACCCATTTTGAAATCATCATCCATTGATGCTTGCTGAATTAAATTGCTATTTGGGTTGCTTGTGCCATTTCTTAAATGTTGTCCCACTGAATTTCACCTTTGACATATGGTGCTTGATGAGAATATGCGAACTGATTGTTGAATGCCTTGTAAACTAGTGATCTACACCCTGTTTGCTCTGCTGAAAGTGGTGAAAGCTATTAGTTTTGAGTGCTCAAATCCCTAGTGCACTAGTAAACTTAATCATTTTCTACTTTTACCTTGATACACTTAGATCATTAAGTTTTAGATGTTGAGTTTGTGCCTATTGTGTTCCCATTGAGAGCAATCACTTTACCACTATGGACTAGTATGCTATGTTCCCTGGATCGGTAGCATGTGAACCAGACATGGAGAAGTGATGATTCTTGTTTTTGTGCTTATGCATTGTTCATTTAAGATAAGTAATAATGAATAAATAAGTCTGACTACCTACAGTAGCATGTCATGTTCCCTTGATCGGTGGCACGTGAAATCGGGTTAGCTTGGGCAGTAATTAATAATAAAAATGTAATTGTCGAACCAGGTGTTCTCTGGATTGGTGGTATGTTCCTTTGGGGAGACAAACAAAAAAACTAATAATTGGTCGAGCCGGGTGTATACCATGTTCTCGGGATCGGTGGTATGTTCCTTTGGTGAGATTGATAAAATATTACCATTGCTTTATTTCTATAAATAAGTGATCTGATCACAAGTTTATGTTGTTTTTGTTCTCGGGATCATGCTCTCTTTAGGAACCTTTGGCGCAATCATCATTTGAACTAGTTGATCTTCTTTTATCATTGTAAACGTTTAAAATGGTCAAGTCTACTAGTATCCTACTGCTTTGAAGCACTCCTAACTATTAATTTTCACTAGCTAAGTCCAAAGCATGCATTGTTTAGAGATCTACTTCACTTGGCATTCTCTAGTCAGTTCTCAATTCACTATCGAGTTCGTGTCATATGCCTTTACTTGAGGACAAGTAAAGATTTAAGTGTGGGGGAACTTGATAAGCACACTTCTTATACATCTTTTGGCACTCAAATATGCGATTTATTGGGATATGACCATCAATTCTTGCTGTGAAATGTTGAATATTTGAATGAAAATCATATAAAAGATCATTTACTCGTCATTTGATTATTTTGCAGAAAAGTGCGCAAAGGCACTATAATCGTCAAGATTCTGACTTTATGGCTAATGAGAAGGGAGAAGGGCATGAAAGAAATACATCACGGACCGGAGCGAGAAGAAAAGAAGTAACCAGGGGCATGCCAAAGAAGTTGGAGGGACCATCTTGTGAAGAAAGAAGAGAAGTAGAAGGGCCAAAGAGCAAAGCAGCAGATCTGATCGAGGGGAACAAAATCCCTAGAATGCCTCTATTCCCCAAGGGGCCTGGCACATCTCTCCATCTCATCTCTTCCCCGCCTCCTTCTCCACCTCCGGCCGCTGCCGCAGCCAGGCCATCGTGGTGGTGCGCCACCCAGACAACCTCCTTCCTCCAACACCATCATCGCCTCCAGCTACCACGCCATCAGCACCTGCCGCTGCACCATTAACCGTGCCACCAGCTCCACCGCGCCACCGCATCACCGGTGGGCCACCAACCAGCGCACCTCCCTCACCCTGCTGCTCATCTTCTTCTCCCCACCATGTCCAAACTACTGCCGCTCTTCTCTCCACGCCTATACTGCTGCTGCTTCTTCCCCTCGATATTCTGCTGCTCTGCTCTCTATACTCTGCTGCTGCCCCTGTCTCCTAACAATACTGCTGCACTTCTTCTGAAGCTTTTCTCAAACCCAAGAATCTGCTGCTGCTCCTCCCCTAACACGGCTGCTTCTTCTCCATCCCCACGCTGCTGCTTTTTCTTCAAGTCCCCTGCTGCTTCCTTCTGCTTCAGGATGACACCCCTTTGCTGATTCTCTTCTCTGTATCTCAACCCCCACTGCTTGCTGCCCCTTCTCTCTTCTGCTCGCTGCTATCTCTTTCCCTCTCTCTTCTTTGAATTTTCTGTAATTGGAGACGTGTAGTACATGTAATATTCAGATTTGATAAGATCTTGCAACCTGACAATTGTTTAGCTTCGTACTTATAAATATTATATCACAGATTGTGTATTCTCACTAGTTGAAGTGTTCTTGCTGTGTATTTGTGGTCTATCTCTCACCATATATGTGTATCCAACCTTGTGAACTTGTTTCATTTTGTAGTCTGTGTTAACTCAAGTATGTGTGATATATATGTATGTGTGTGCCTGTGATATAATACGTTTATGTTCTGTCCTGCAACCTTGTTTTTTTTCTACTAAATGTTAGATAGTTATATATATATGATCAGGTCTTTTTAATTTCCTAGCCGTTTGACGATTACTTGTGTTAGCATTTTATTTCTCAAGTTTAATAAGGACAGACCCAGTGCATAGAAGCTCCCACACAAGGTGGGGTATGGGGAGGGATTATAGGAACCTAGTCTTACCCCTGCAAAGTGCAATGCAGAGAGGCTGGTTCGAACCCAGGACCTCTTGGCACAAGTGGGGAGGACTTCACCACTGCGCCAGGCCTGCCCTCTTATTTCTCAAGTTTAATGAAAATGCCAAAAAGTTATTGAGATAATCTGAACCTTCCATTGCTACTTTGTCATTTTCTTTGTCATCAACTTTGGTTAGTTTAGGCATATATTTCCTTGCAATCATCATCTAAATTCTGTCGCCTAGCATTAGCCGAGCGTTGTTGCCGTCACCTAGTCCCCGTGGAGAACACGACACTTGCAGTTTGGGTGAAATATCCCATTGTACTTACAATTGATCATTTTGGCGCTATTGCCGGGGACTAGCATCGAGCAATTGTGTGAAGCTATAGACTAGGCTTAGTATAGTTTTTTTTAAATTTCCAGTCAAATTTATTTCTGTGTTTCTTGTACCTTTTTACTTTTTGTTCCTACCTCTTATTAGGGTACTAACCCTCTCACCAGTCTTTGATGTTTGTGAGCGTGTGTAGGATATTTTACTATTTGTAGGCTCATTGACAGTTGCACTTGAACATATGGCTTTAGTACGTGATCTTTGGTTGCCAAGTAGTTTGGACACGATGACAGGGCCAATTTGGCCATCTATTGAGGCCGAAAATTTTGATTTGAGGCCTGGACTTATTGCTCTTGTCTTGCAGAATTAGTTTAGAGGATTACCCAATGAAGACCCTCATGAGCACATTAGTAATGTTCTGGAGTATGCCAATACAGTCCAGTACCATGGCGTTTCCCAAGATGCTATCAAGTGTATGTTGTTCACATTCTCTCTCAGAGATGCTGCTAAGGACTGGTACTATTCTTGCCATCAAGATCATACACTTGGGGTGATATTTCGCAAGCTTTCCTGCATAGATATTTTCCACTTTACAAGCAAGCTGCAATTCGTGACCAGATCCTCAGTTTTGTGCAAGATGGAAGTGAGAGCTTGTATGCAGCTTGGGAGAGATATAAGTATTTGCTTAGAAAATATCCTAATCATGGGCAAAAGGATTGGTTAGTGCTTTAGATATTCTATAGAGGGCTGACACATGCTTCAAGAGGTCTTAATGATATTTCAGCTTGTGGAACAATCATGAACAAGACCGTTGAGGGTGCAATTATTCTCATTGAGAGCATTGCCTTCCACCAAATGCAATGGGGTTATGAAAGGCCTAGTTCAAATCCAAAGGTTGCAAGTTGTGTGCAATCAGAAGCTGTGTGTTCCATAAGTGAACAGAAATCATCCATAGTGCCTAATATTCAAAACCAGCATGTTTCATTCCAGGGACAACAACATCCAGAACTGAATTAGAGCCTCCATATAGAAACATTGATCTTACTTCAATTATCCTTGATGATGATTATGATATTTTCCAAGATGATGCAACCACTGTAGATCAGATGGATACCACAGTAGCAGATCCAATACCTCATGGCAATGAAACTGTTCAGAATGAGTCAAAGTTGCAAGAAGAGGTTTATGAGGAACCTACTCTGATTGACGCTAAGTTGAGACAGCAAGATATGGAGAAATTCACTTGTGTTAGTCAGCTATCTGACTGGCGGAATTTAGTCGTGTCACCAATTGCCCACACTTGTGTTAGCTTGGGCAGTAATTAATAATAAAAATGTAACTATCGTACCAGGTGTGTACCATGTTCTCTGGATTGGTGGTATGTTCCTTTGGAGAGACAAACAAAAAAAATTAATAATTGGTCGAGCCGGGTGTATACCATGTTCTCGGGATCGGTGGTATGTTCCTTTGGTGAGATTGGTAAAATATTATCATTGCTTTATTTCTGTAAATAAGTGAACTGATCACAAGTTTATGTTCTTTTTGTTCTCGGGATCATGCTCTCTTTAGGAACCTTTGGCACAATCATCATTTGAACTAGCTGATCTTCTTTTATCATTGTAAAAGTTTAAAATGGTCAAGTCTACTAGTGTCCTACCGCTTTGAAGCATGCACTGTTTAGAGATCTACTTCACTTGGCATTCTTTAGTCAGTTCTCAATTCACTATCGAGTTCGTGTCATATGCCTTTACTTGAGGACAAGTAAAGATTTAAGTGTGGGGGAACTTGATAAGCACACTTCTTATACATATTTTGGCACTCAAATATGCGGTTTATTGAGATATGACCATCAATTCTTGCTGTGAAATGTTGAATATTTGAATGAAAATCATATAAAAGATCATTTACTCGTCATTTGATTATTTTGCAGAAAAGTGCGCAAAGGCACTATAATCGTCAAGATTCTGACTTTATGGCTAATGAGAAGGGAGAAGGGCATGAAAGAAATACATCAAGGACCGGAGCGAGAAGAAAAGAAGTAACCAGGGGCATGCCAAAGAAGTTGGAGGGATCATCTTGTGAAGAAAGAAGAGAAGTAGAAGGGCCAAAGAGCAAAGCGGCAGATCTGATGGAGGGGAACAAAATCCCTAGAATGCCTCTATTCCCCTGGGGGCCTGTCGCATCTCTCCATCTCGTCTCTTCCCCGCCTCCTTCTCCACCTCCGGCCGCCGCCGCGGCCAAGCCGTCATGGCGGCGCGCCACCCAGCCACCCAGCCAACCTCCTTCCTCAAACACCAACATCGCCTCCAGCTACCACGCCATCAGCACCTGCCGCTGCACCATCAACCGCACCACCGCATCACCGGTGGGCCACCAACCAGCGCACCTCCCTCGCCCTGCTGCTCATCTTCTTCTCCCCACCACGTCTGAACTGCTGCTGCTCTTCTCTCCACGCCTATACTGCTGCTTCTTCTTCCCCTCGATATCCTGCTGCTCTGCTCTCTATACCCTGCTGCTGCCCCCCTCTCCTAGCACTGCTGCTGCACTTCCTCTGAAGCTTTTCTCAAACCCAAGAATCTGCTGCTGCTCCTCCCCTAACACGGCTGCTTCTTCTCCATCCCCACGCTGCTGCTTCTTCTCCAAGTCCCCTGCTACTTCCTTCTGCTACTTCCTTCTGCTTCAGGATGACACCCCTTTGCTGATTCTCTTCTCTGTATCTCAACCCCCACTGCTTGCTGCCCCTTCTCTCTGCTGCTCGCTGCTATCTCTTTCCCTCTCTCTTCTCTGAATTTTCTGTAATTGGAGACATGTAGTACCTGTAATATTCAGATTTGATAAGATCTTGCAACCTGACAATTGTCCAGCTTCGTACTTATAAATATTGTATCACAGATTGTGTGTTCTCACTAGTTGAAGTGTTCTTGCTGTGTATTTGTAGTCTATCTGTCACCATATATGTGTATCCTACCTTGTGAACTTGTTTCATTTTGTAGTCTATGTTAACTCAAGTATGTGTGATATATATACATATGTGTGTGCCTGTGATATAATACGTTTATGTTCTGTCCCGCAACCTTGTTTTTTTCCTGCTAAATGTTATATATATATATATATATATATATATATATATATATATATATATATATATATATATATATATATATATGATCAGGTCTTTTTAATTCCCTAGCCGTTTGACGATTACTTGTGTTAGCATTTTATTTCTCAAGTTTAATGAAAATGCCAAAAAGATATTGAGATAATTTGAACCTTCCATTGCTACTTTGTCATTTTATTTGTCGTCAACTTTGGTTAGTTTAGGCCTATATTTCCTTGCAATCATCATCTAAATTCTGTCATCTAGCTTTAGCCGAGCGTTGTTGCCGTCGCCTAGTCCCTGTGGAGAACACGACACTTGCAGTTTGGGTGAAATATCCCGCTGTACTTACAATTGATCGGATATTTATTGCATTATGGGATGTTATTACACATTATGTCACAATAGTTATGCCAATTCTCTCTTATTTTACAAGGTTTACATGAAGACGGGGAATGCCGGCAGCTGGAATTCTGGGCTGGAAAAGGAGCAAATATTAGAGACCTATTTTGCATAGCTCCGAAAGTCCTGAAACTTCACGGGAGCACGTTTCAGAATATATAAAAAATATTGGACGGAAGAAGTACCAGAGGGGGGCCACCCACCATCCACGAAGTTGGGGGGGCGCGCCCCCTGCCTCGTGGGCCCCTGGCAGCCCTCTAGTGCCCATTTTCTGCTATATGAGATCTTTTATTCAGGAAAAAAAATCATAAGCAAGCTCACGGGACGAAACTCCGCCGCCACGAGGCGGAACCTTGGCGGAACCAATCTAGGGCTCCGGCGGAGCTGTTCTGCCGGGGAAACTTCCCTCTGGGAGGGGGAAATCATCACCATCGATCCTCTCATTGGGAGGGGGTCAATCTCCATCAACATCTTCACCAGCACCATCTCATCTCAAACCCTAGTTCATCTCTTGTATCCAATCTTTGTCTCGAAGCCTCGGATTGGTACCTGTGGGTTGCTAGCAGTGTTGATTACTCCTTGTAGTTGATGCTAGTTGGTTTATTCGGTGGAAGATCATATGCTCAGATCCTTTATGCATATTAATACCCCTTTGATTATGTCGGTGGGAACGCCACCTATGGGATCACTTGGATCCCTTCTACGGTCGGCAGGCGCGGGGTCGTAAGAAGAGCAGGTTTAGGAGCTAGCACACATATTGTTTACCCAGGTTCATGCCGCAAGGATGCGTAAAACCCTAGTCATGCTTCGGTGGATGGATTGAGTGTTCTTGAGCTTCCTGAACTAGCTACGGTGGCTGTGCCATTCCAAAAAGCCGAATCCCTCTCCTGGTCGCCTCGACCCTCCTTTTATAGGAAAAAGGGGCCGCCACAGTGGCACACAGGAGGTGGAAAGGCCTAGAGTGCGCGAGCTTATCGCACGACATTACGGGACAAGGCGCATTAAATGTGCTATGTAGGTGTCCATTAGCTTTATCGGGGACGGGAACGAGGCCCGTCCCATCCGTCGCTGCTTCGCCTCGCTTTGACACGCGCCCAGACCAGCGATGCATGCAGCGCCATGTAGGTAGGCAGGCAGCTGAGGTGGCGGGGTGGTAGGATCTTCATGAAGATCTGCGTGCCGCCACGCAGGTACTTGCTGATTTGGCCTGGAAGCCGCATGTTGCCACGTAGGTGCCTGCCCAACTGGTTGGGCTGGCAGATGCATGTGAACGGCGGCGGAGTCGTGGCTGGTGCGGGCCTGGCAGTGGCCCCACTGACGCCCTCGACAAGGTTCTTGTCGTGGCGTTGCCGTCATCCCCGGCAAGGGTCTTGCCGGGGGTCTTGTGGATTTCCTCGGCTAGGATCCTGTCAAGGGTCGCCGTCTTCTGGTCCTTGTCTGAACTCATATGTTTATGAGCTTGACGAAGATTTGCATGCCACCACAGAGGCACCTCCCGAGCCTTGGTTCCAACACAGTTGTTTGGGTCGGAGCTTGTGGGCTCATGGGTGGTTCGCTCTGCTGGTGTTGGGCAAGTTGCCCCGGCAAGGCTCTCGGCGGGGCTGCGGGGGGCCGCCTCGGCAAGGATCTTGCCGAGGGGGTCCACCTCGCCCTCTTGCCCTCCTGGTCTTGGCGTCGTGTTGGTTGTCTTGTGCTTTGGCTTCTCTCCGGCTTCCCTCCTCTGCCCTACTAAGTGAGGCCATGGCGCGCAACTCCGACTACCCGTGCACAAGTAAAGGGGTCAAAAGGAGAGCCCCTACTTTTGTACACCGATAGGAGCTCCCGGGCCTGGCCCACACATAAGCTAGGCCCAAAACGATGCGCGGGCAGGTGGGGCGGATTTTACCGTAGTAAGTTCTCGTCCGCTGCGCTTCCCCACGACCCGCATTGAACGCGCGACGTGGAGGGTCATGCGTGACGTGGGGTCATGCGTGGGGCGGTTTCCGCACGCATGCGTCACATCATGGTAAAGAGGCGGCCTGCGCCTTCCCCGTAAAAAAGGAAATGGCCGCGGGCACGCTGCTCATTTACCCCCTGTGTCTTCTCCAACCTCAGAGCCGCTGTTCCTTCCTTCTTCCACAAGCCCCTGCTCGCCGCCGCTGCACTTTTGCTGCCCTTTCCCTTCGACCGCTCGCAGCCACCATGGCACCCAAGACTGGCAAGGGCAAGGGAGCGGCCAAGAACGCCGGAGGGGCGGAGCCGCCGAAGAAGGAGTTGGCGGCGCAGCGGACGGAGCTCGCCTACTTTCCCTCGACGGTCGACGTAGCCCACCTTCGGGACAACTTCAGGCCGCTGTGGGGGGTCAAGATGGGGGGAGAGACGACGGGGCACCCTGCCACATGCGTCATCCCCGCCAACTGCGGCAAAGTCGCCCCGAATCGGTATCCGTTCTTCGTTGATTACTTCTCTTGTGGCCTCTGCCCCCCTTCTCTGATTTCTTCAATGACATCATGCATACCTTTGGCTTCCACCTCCTGGATTTTACTCCAAACGCCATGGCGTGCATGGCTCTCTTCGCCCATCTCTGCGAGGGCTTCGCCGGAGTGCACCCCAACACGGCACTCTTCCGCCACTACTTCTTCCCTCGGATTCAGCAGGGAGGCGCCATCTCCGGTTGTGTCGCCTGGATCCCGAAGTCCAAGGTGACATACCCGGAGGGTGCTCAGAAAGAGAGGTGGGAGGAGTGGCGGGGCTGGTGGTGCTGGATTGAAGAGGAGGATCCACAAGAGTTCTGCCGGGTTCGCTAGGCGCCGCCGGTTCGCGGCAACAATTGGAGCAACATCGACACCGACGACGCGAAGTTCACGATCGCCACCACCAGGATTCTTCGCCTGACCGAGGCCGGGCTCACCCTAGAGATGATTGGGGTGGATTTCATCTATCGCCGAATCGCTCTACTGCATAACAAGGGGAGGCCGGCCTGGCTCTTCACGAACGCGGCGGACATCATGTGACTCCGCCCCGGCCTCGACCACAACTTCACCGTGTTGGCGCACGCCCACTTCCGCTAGCGGCTCTTCCAGCTCGATGTGGATAGTGACGGCAGGGCCGATAGGTCCAGCAAGGCTGGGAAGACCGGCAAGGTCGTCAAGGGGCCCTTGTTTGGGTTGCCGGAGGGGGTGGTCCCGCTGAGCAACAACTCGCGCCAGACCGACATCATCGCCATGATGCCAAACTGCAACACGCACGGCCCCGTTCGAAACTGGGTCGTGCCGCCAGAGGAGCAGGTGAAGGAGTCTTTTGACACCCTGGAGGAGAAGTACATCCACGAGGAGCCGCGGCTCGTCCAGGATGCCACCCAGGCGGAGCTGGACTACATCGCCGCCAGGGCGGCAGAGGCGGAGCTCGCTAGGGAGGCCGGCAGCACCGGCGGCGTGGAGGACAAAGCCACAGCGGCCGGAGAGGAGAAGGAGCTCGCCCAGTGGGCGGAGTCTGCTGGGGAGGCCAGCAGCGCCGGCACCGGGGCTCCTCTTATTGGAGACAACGACGATGAGCCGTCCGAGGAGGAGGCTGAAGCTGTCGAGCCCCTAGCCGCGGGGAAAGGGTGAGTCCTGCGACGGGCCACCTCTAGCGAGCCGGTTCGGCCCGGCAGGGCCATGCCACCCCGGCAAACCCAGGAGACGTCCGCGCGCCAAGCGAGGGCCGCGGCAGTGAAGAAGTTGGTGAAGGCCGCGGTGGCGAAGAAGAAAGCACTGCTTCTTCTTCGTCCTAGCGTCCCCCAACACCGCCTGCTTCCCCTCCTCCACCTGCTTCCCCTCCTCTCGCAGGCGACGACACGGAGGTCTTATTTGACCTCGGGTCTCTCAGCCCGAGGAGGAAGAGGAAGGCAGTAGAAGAGGAGGTGGAGGACGAGTAAGTGTCGTTTACTTTCATCATCTTCGGATCCAGTGACTATGCTTCTTGTCTTGACTTGTTTTCGTCTTGGCAGGGATATGGAGACACTGGCTCAGAGGGTGAAGAGGGCCAGGTCTTCGGCGGGCGGCCAGCCCCCGGCGGGCACCTCCAAGGCGCCACTGGTGGTGGTGAGTAGCCCAGACAGCAGCCTCCAGAGCAACCCCCAGCGTTAGTTCGCCACTCGCCCCTCATCGACGTATGCCAAGGGCATGATCCTTGGTGCTGACTTTGCCGTGATCGCAGGAGGAGGACAGCAGCAGGAGGAGCCACTGAGGGCTACCCCCAACATGCTACCTCCGTCAACCATGCCGCCCCGAGGGGCGTCCCCGGCAAGGGCGCCAAGCACCAAGCCCATGCACACAGAGGAGGAGGAAAGCTTGGGCACCGGCGATCGCACCTCGACGCCGGATGCCGGCGGAGAGGGGGCCTCTGCTTCCCAACCCGGCACGGGTAAGCCGCTCGCCTTCCATCCCTTCTCTTTTTCTTGAATCTTGGTCTTGGCTTCACTTCACCCTCCCTTCCGATATCCAGATCCTGTCCTGGCGGACTGGGAGGACCTGGACATCGGCATCGAGGATGTCGCCAAGAACGCCACGGCGGAGGCCGAGAAGATCTCCGCCGAGGAGGCCTCCAAGGGAGCTGCCGAGGACGCTGCCAAGGGGCCTGCCGGGGAGCCCAAAAAGGCTACTGCCGAGGAGGCCGGCAAGGGACCTGCCGAGGAGGCTGACGAGCCCATTGCTGAGGAGGAGGGGGCTGATGACCAGCCTTCCTCCTGTACTGCCTCTGGCTCCGGCAGGTACCTAAGGGTGAGCGATGACCTCTTCGTCCACCTCCCAGGGTCGTCGAGCTCCAGGGCGCCCATCAAGGGAGAGGTGTTCGACGAAGAGGTGCTTGTCGCCGCTGGGCTCGAGGTTGTTGACGAGCCGAGCGCCTGTGGCGATGGTTCTCAGGAGGAGTCCTCCAGGCCATGGTTGCCAACTTCCGAAAGCTCCAGGCGCTCCATCGCGCCCGCCTGGACAAGGACAAGTCCAAGGCGGCAACGATGGACAAGGCGGAGGCGGACCTCAAGGTGCGTGTTGCCGAGACGCGGACTTGGTTCCGCCAAGCTTGTGAGGAGCTGAAGGTCGCCTAGGGTGAGCTGGCCAAGTGCGAGGTGGGGCTCACCATGAAGCAGGCCGACATTGAGAAGGCCCAGGAGATGGCGGAGAGCTTGGCCGCCGCAGCCGAGGCCTTTCGAGCCCAGCACCAGGCCGCGTTGAACTCCCAGGAGGAGGACCTTGCCGCACGTGAGGAGAAGCTTGCCACAACGCTCCGCGGTAAGGATGAGGAGGTGGAGAAGCTTGTCGTGGAGCGGACCCAGGGGCTGGAGCAGAGGCATAGGGAGGCACTCAATGCCCAGGCCCAGGTTCACACCGACAAGATGAAGGATCTGGAGGTGGAGAGGGACGGGCTGAAAAACCAGGTCCTGGCGCTGTCCAAGGAGAAGGACACACTCAACAGCGCTCTGACGGAGGCACGCACTACAAAAAAAATACACTTTCGTGATGATACGTGTTTGTCACAGTAGGTCGCTTTTTTTGTCATGCATGTACATCCATGACAAATTTATGACAGAATCAAGATAGTCATACTTGTGTTGTCGTAGAAGTGTTCCATGACATTACCAAAATTATCATCACGGAAGTGTCCACTTCCATGACGATAAATCGCGCGTCACAGAAGTGCTTTCGTCAAGGGTGACCGACACGTGGCATCCACCGTAACGGAACGCCGTTAAGCTATCGGGTCGGGTTTTGGATCTGATAACCCGTTAACAGCCCCGACCAATGGGAAATTTCCACGTTTAAAATTCTTATTGGCTGGACGAAACACGTGTCAGCTCGTCAGTGGGTCAGATAGGCGCCTATGATACGTCGACACGTGGCACGGCCCAACAGAGGCCCATTCCTGTGAAAAGGCTGGCCCGTTTGACTTGGTCAAAAGGTGGCGGGCCGGCCCATGGAAAGCCTGTTAACGGCTTGTTCGCATATAGCCCATTTACAGCCCGCTAACCCAAGGCCCGTTACGCCCTATCCGAATTAGGCCCAGTAGCGTCATCTAGGCCATCCAATATGATTACAGCCCGTTTTCACTTCTGGCCCATGTATGGCCCATGACGTCTTTCGGCCCATATGAGGCCCTATGTAACTCTTGGCCTATTAACGGCCGTGGTGAAACTGGCCCATAATGAACAGTGTATCACTTTACACCCATTAACGGCCCGTGGTGAAAACTGGCCCGTAATGAACAGTGTATCACTTTATACCCATTAACGGCCCGTTATTCTGTTGGGCCGTTTCCAGCCCATGTTATCTTTCGGCCTTCTCAGAGCCCATTTATTCTTGGGCTCATTTCCAGCATTCGTTCACTTACGGCCCATTACTGTCATTTTCTGCTTGTGGGCCAAATTCAACCCGTGGTTACAGTCGTCCCGTTTGTGGTCCGTTAATACGTTGGGCCGTTTTCATAGTGTCATCAAATACAGCCTATTAACGATGGCCCGTTACGGTCGTCCCATGAACGAACGATTCCAACTCTAGCCCGTTTACAGCCATAATGCGGCCTGTTATTGGCCCATATTTGGCCAATCGATCATACGACCCGTATAAGGCCCATTGATGATATGGCCCGTAGAAGGCCTGCTGTTTCTATGACCCGTAGAAGGCCCATTGTTTCTACGGCCCGTAGGAGGCCCAGTGTCACTACAATAAATATTAGCCCATGGTTATTGTGGCCTAGTTTAAAAAATAGGTTATTGCAGCCACTAGTTAACCGCGGAAAAAGAACTGCAATGACTACAAGCAAACAAATAAACAAGACAACGAGAAAATAAATAAGCAAGCGACTAACGCTAGGCTATCACGGGTATTACACATATTACATCCACTGGGCATCAAAGTTTGCCACCAGTGCAAATATAGGGAACAAAGCAGCATATCATATACACTGGCCGTCAAAATTGGCCACCAGTGCAAATAAACGTGGCAGCAAAACAAGAGCATAACTGAAACAACTTCAGAAGAGCTCAAGAAACGTTATCATGGGTATCCACCATGCTGGCAATAAGCTTAGCAAGCTGATTAGCTTTGTCCTGTTTGGCGCTAAAATCCTCCAACACTTGTTGTTGCACCAGAAAGTATGCATCTGAATGCTCAAGGGACTTCCGTAGTCCTTCCGCTTCTTGTCGCAGCACAGCTGATCAATGTCTTTCAGCTTGTAGTTGAGACTCAAGAAACCAAACTAATCCAGATAGTGAGTTTGAATAGCTTGTGCAAGCGGTAGTGGCCAGTAACTCCAACACTAAACCAAGACAGGATGTGTCACTATCTTGAACCTTATCTGTATTTCTTCCTTTACTGTTGCTTAATAAGGCACTCTTCCCCAATATTCTGTCAGCATTCTAAAAGAAGAAACAAGCAGGCACATAACAAGTTTAGCATGTACTAGTATATGAAACTCATTTCGATAAACCAGTTCATTAGTAAGGTGGACAGGATTAAACTACCAAGTCTTCTATTGCCAAGTACTAGTACATAATAAAAGCATCAAACAAACATATATCTATGTCCTATGGTAGCAATGGAATCTTAAATTAGAACAGTTGTTCTTCAGGTTTAGGCACTTGTTCTACATGAACATAGTACAGTAAGACGCAAGAATATAATACTTAAAAATAGAAAATGAGCTCATAGACCTTACCACATTATTGGTTCGGGACCAGTACAGAACAAGGCGTTCCCAGTCATCGTCCAGTAAATGTGTCTCAGGAGAACGCAAGGGAATTTGATGAGTTTCTTTGCCGGTGAAGTACGTTTTCTTCAGGTAATTCCGATACTGCCACCAAGCATTCTTGAAGATAGCAGAGGTATTAGCACAGGTTACCTCATCCTGAGTTTCCAAATCGGTCCTTCTCTATAGAGAAAAATGGGAAATTTTGTTGTATTATAACCATCATGGAGGTAGGATGTATGAGACGAAGCAAAGTAATTGCCATGAATAACATTACTTACACATAACTCCTGGACAAACACCTGCAACTGGCATTTTCCTTCATCTTCAGTATAATATTTCCAAGATGGGAAGATACGCATATACGATTTAACAACATCAAATGTGATATATGCTAAACTACGACTAGCTGGTTGTGCTTCCTCCACAGAAATAAGCGTACTAACTGGTGGAGTTGGGGTTTGCCGTGATAGTACTGGCCCTTTGGGCACTGGAGCTGCCTTACTAACTGCTCTTGTTTGGGAGCTCTATGGTGGAGACGATGCTGTGTCAACAGGAACTGGGTTACTATCGGCTGGGGTTGGGGTTAGATTGGGTGAAGCTAGTTCTCTGTCCATCGTAGTAGGGGTACAATCTGCGAGAGTTTGGGTTATGTGTGGTAGGGCTGGTTCTTGTGCATGTACAATCGGGGTTCTATCTCCACCAAGAGGTAGCACTGTTTTATTTGAAGACCGTGTTTTTAGTCCGCTAGATACTAGCATCACCCGCTCCAATTCAAATGGCTGATAAACAGGAAACATAGTTGAATGTACAGACATTGTATGAGAGACAAATACAATAGATAGTGTGGAAAAAAGAGGGCATGAAATAGTTGACATGTATATTGTTTAACTAAAACGGATAGCATGACATAATTTCACATATATGATGTCTATCTAAACTGGATATCATAGCATAACATAATTCAAAGATATGATGAATAACTAAACAGGATCACATGACATAATTCACCTACATGTTATCTAAGTAATCAGGATCGCATCATTTAATTCACATATGTGATTTATATGCTAAACAGAGGGCATTCGATATGATGTCTGAACTAAGAACATGGTGTTGAATATTGTGTATATGATGTCTAAACTATGCAATGCAAGACACCGTATGCATGATATGAGCAGTATAACCGTGCCAAGTTAGAGCATACACCTCAGTGGGGGAATAGGACTGGTCATCTATCTCTGAATCCATCTCTGAGGAGCTATCGCGACCCAACAAGAGATCTGCTTTGACAGGTAGCATTGTCTGCTCTGAAGGCCTTATTTTCACTCCAGATTTTTCCATCTCCCACCCAAATGGCTGATTCACAGGAAGAGTAGTTTAATGTACAAACATTGTCGACAAATGGAAATGTAATGAAGAAAAGGATGGGCAAGATATCATTCAAATATATGATGCCTGGTTAAACAGGATGGCATTGCACATTTCACATATATTATGGCTGGCTAAAAGACATGAGACTGCATAATTCCCATATATGATATAGAAACTAAACAGGTGGCATTACAAAACATGTCTAAACTAAGCAGATGACATATATGATGTCAAAAGTAGGCACTGGAAGGCAACATATGCATGATATGACTAACATCATCATGCCAAGGTAGAGCAAACACCTTGGGGGGGGGGTAAATAGGAGTGGTCAGCGGCGTCCAAATCCACCTCAAAACAGATATCTTCCTCTGGATTACAATCTGGAGAGGGATGGGGAGGGTTTGCCATTGAACCCACCATGGAGCGATGTCTGCACGACATTGTATTGCCGCGTAAAACTCTTCTCTTTTTCTCTACATGTTCAGCACGACTGTGTACAATATTTGACATGCATACAAAAAAATATGGTGAGATTATGTAAGGAGAGCATGTAGAAATTTAGAGTGATGTTAACAACTAGTGGATCGATGTTTTTCTGTTGAACCAAAATAGCCCTAATGGATGGACGTGAATGTATAGTAATAAGTGATGCAACAAGTGTACAACCTCTTTGTCGTAGCCGTGTCGACCTCATCATTATTGGGTTGGTCACTGAAGCAGTTGAGGCAGAGGTGGCTGTCGGAGGTGTGGAGGAAGATCTGAGGAATCTGTAGACGGCTCCAGGGCACTGCTCTATTGTGACGGATCGTTCTGTCGTTGGAGCAGCTCCAATGAGCCGTAAGACGTCAAGGCTGAAGCAACACAAGACAGACATCGTCAATCTCAAGTGGGATTCTAATAGCATCACCAAAAACAACCTGACTACAACAAATGAGGTAAAAACTGTTGACTCTGAACTTAACTGTCGAAACTGAAATTTACGGTGGAATCTGAATGCTACTGTCGAAACTGAACGCAATGGTTGCAGAGAGGCACTTGACTTGTAGTTTAGGGAGGGCCTGCAGTTCATCTTCAACCTGCACCCCCTGAGCCGGCAGCCACCACCGGCCTGACCGCCGGCCCCAGCGCTGCCTCGCCGCCCCGAAACAACTCGCCACTGCCGCCCCGGCCAGCCCTCTAGGCCCCCCGCCCCCACCCTGAATCCTAAGATAGATAGTGGGTACCTCTCCGGCGACCCCCCGTCCCCGCTGTAGGTGGTTCTTCCTTAACTCTGGCGAGCCCCCAACCCCTGAAAATCGACTGACCCAAAGTCAATTCAGTCGACTGAAGTGTGGCTTAATCGGAGCAGAGCAGCAGCACGAGCGAGGGGGAGAGCAGCAGCAGCAGCTGGGCGAGCGAGCGATCGAGCGAGAGCCGGAGTAGCAGCAGCAGATTCGGCTGGTATGGCCGCCGCCGCTGAAGGGGCCTCGCACTAGGGGAGAGCCGCCGTGGAGATGTTGCCTGCGGCACCGGCTTCAAGGTAGCCGCTCCATGGGGGAGCGGGATGGAGCACCGTCGGCGCCGGGAGGTCGAGTTAAGGAGAAGGTGCGATGCGATGAGTGTACAACCTCTTTGGTGGCGCCGAGTAGGCCTCGGCTTCATCCGAGGAGTCGGTGAGGATGTTGCGGTTCCGGTGGAGTAGGTTAAGGCGGCGTTGTGGGGATGGAGCAGCCGCGATAGATGAGGCGATCGTTGGAGCAGCTCCTTGGAGGTGGAGGACGGGGCGGCTGAACCGGCGGGATGGCGAGATGGACGACGGATCCTCATCCGGGGAGGTGGACAAGTGACGTTGAGCTGTTGCACTGGACGACGTCGTCGGGGAAGAGGCTCCGGCTGGGCAGCGGTGACGTGGCGGACGGAGGAGGGTGGGGTTTCGTGGCTGGAGTGGAGAGGTTATGGCGGCCTGGGATTTCGAATGGCGAAAATGGGGCGATGGGAGGGGGTGAAGCATGACTTAGGAACGCGCTTGTCCAAAATGTAGGGTGTGTTACAAAAGTACCCCCCACCGATTTGAACTAGCGGCCCTTTCGGCTCAGGGTTAGAAGGGGGATTTCGCGTGTCGGGATTTGGCAGCTGGAGGGAGTTTTCACGCGCGTTGTAATTTCGGGATAGCAAGGCGCGGGTTGTGAAGGCGCCAGTTTTGGGAGCACGATATCTGAATTTTCGGGATATAACAAGACGCGGGTTGAATTTTAGGGACAAGCGTAACGTGTAGTAATATTGTACTTGTACGTACCAAACCAATTCGCTCTTCCCTCAACCAAAAAGAAAACGAAAAAAAACTATTCACACCACACAAAGAGAGAGTATTGCCCCATTTTACTATACAAATGCTATTCAAAGCTACTCCCTCCTTCCATCTATATAGGGCCTAATGCGTTTTTCGATGCTAACTTTGACCAAATATTAGAGCAATGATATATGACATGCAACTTACACAAAGCACACCGTTAAATTCGTCTGTGAAAGGTTCTTTCAATGATATAATTTTCACATTGTGCATGTCATGTACTATTAATCTTGTCAATAATCAAAGGCGGTCTTAAAAATCTCATTACGCCCTATATAGATGGAAGGAGGGAGTATGAATCCATCTTATGTCCGATTAAATTTTTTCGCTTGCTGTATAATGCATGTAACCTACTCATACCAACATTTTAGTGCATTCCAAATGTCTATACTGCCGCTGCAATTCAAACTAAATTTGAATTCGTTTATCTATTTCAATAAGAATCCACAATCATGATTGTTGCCAACTTCAACCATCATAGTTTCCTTGCTATCCGCCAGATATAAATCAGACGGCCTATAATGCAGGATGGCAGGCACACCATCATCAACAACTCCGTTTTTATAAGAGTATAGATAAAACATATTAAATGTAGTATACCATGTTCATAACCACACCATGTGTATCGCCATTATATATATTCACACATTCGTCGGTTTGAAACACTATGATAAATTCTCCAAATATCTGGATTCGCTTTTTATAATGAAGTATATATGATCTCTATTCGTCTTTTACACCCACACAACCCTCTTATCTTTGTAGCTAGCGCTAACTTTCTCTTGTGCATGCACACACCCGCATCCCACTCACCCTCCCTCAGCATTCTCTAGCTCCATCGCGCAAATTCGTCTTTGCACTTTAGGTCGTTCTCCCACGGTGTGTGTAGGCCCCCCAGCTCCTTCTTTATGGCACACATCGATCGATATGCCTCTCTAGCCAGGTGTGCCTAGCACAAACACAAGCTTCCCCTCCCTCAGCATTCTCTAGCTCCATCACGCAAATTCGTCTTTGCACTTTAGGTCGTTCACCCACGGTGTGTGTAGGCCCCCCAGCTCCTTCTTTACGGCACACATCGATCGATATGCCTCTCTAGCCAGGTGTGCCTAGCACAAACACAAGCTTCCCCTCTTCTCTTGTCACCGTCCATGCCTCACTCCCATCACTCTTTTCATCGTTCTCGTACTCGCACACTCCTCCCCCTCGATATAGTATGCCTCTCGTACCACCTCCTACATGCATCCCTCTCTCTCTATCCTTCTCCTCGTGCCTCATTTGCTTCTAACACACACATGCATGTATACCGATCGATCTCCCAACATATACCTAGATCAACTTTAACTACCCCCCATCGATCGACGTACCTCACAAGATATGTCTATCCTTTATCTTACAAAGGGCGATTGATCTTCCTATGTAGTTACATATGCTTACCACAGCCACATCGTCCCCCTCATCATTCGTGCATGCCTCCTAACCCATCTCTCACACGCACGTGCACAGACAACAAGCAGCCATCTCCTCTCTTATTGATATTGCGGGCGTGCCCTCCGTTTGTCTAGCAAGTCTATCCCACCATTTGTTAGAAGCAACTCCACTACCACCCCCTCCAACACTCAAGCTCTGTCTCTCTCCCAACCTTATTCATCTCCTGCACATATGCATGGATGCCGATGGATCTCCCTTAATACATGAGGTAGATCGATCTCCTTAATACATGAGGTAGGCCTCTCTCCTCCTCCACACATATACCAGCCATTGTACCTCTATAGTTAATTGGGCCTCCCTCTTCCCCCACCACACACCGATAGTCGAGCGCTGCAGGTAGGTATCCATGCCACAGAGACAAACTGCACATGTCCCATCTCATGTTCTAGTAGGCCAGCCACTCTATATCTTTGACGTGGGCACACACAAATTCGATGGCACTCTATCGATCACGCGCGCACACACACACACACACATCATCCCTCTCTTCGATTCTATGGGACACCTCAAGCCGATGATACCTCCACTCTCTTCTCGTGGATCGCCCCCTCTATATATATGTTATATCCAGGACTCTATTTCACACACATTGCATATGTTAAATTT